>NC_057798.1:525598409-525639700 GCF_018294505.1 Triticum aestivum
GGGCGACAAGGGGGGTTCGGGAGGCAGGCGGCGGCTTATAAAGCCTCGGGGCGGGGCGGTGGCTTGGAGGAGGGGCTGGACTCGGGACGGAGTCCTGGTCGGTGACGGCGGCGCGGCCGTGTCCCGGTCGGACTCGGGGTAGGCGGCGAAGGCAGCGGTGCTGTGCGGGCCGGCCTGGCTCGGCTGGGCCTTAGGCCCAGTCGGGCGGAAAGATTATTATTTTTAAATAATTTCGGCCCAAAGGAAAATTCCGAATAAAATATAAAAAATAATTCTAAAAATGCCAAAAATAATTTTCACCGTCTAAATAAAATATTTAGAACAAAGTGAATATTTTTCTGGCCTAAAAATGCAATTTTCAAAAATGCATATTTTTCTAATTCAAATAAAATAGTAAATAAAATACCAATAAAATCATAATTTGATTTTAAAACTCTTTCTCCAATATTTCTCTCTGTTTGAAAAAGTCATATTATCTTCTCTCATATATTTTTAATATTGGAAATAATTGGAGAGAAAATTAATAAAATCAAATTGATCCTTTCTTCCAATTTGAAATAAATTCAAATATGAAATTTGTGAAACCTCCAACTCTCTCCTTGGGTCCTTGAGTTGCTTAATATTTCTAGGATCTCAACAAAATGCAAGAATGAATATGATATGCATATGATGATCTATGTATAACATCCAAATTGAAAATTGGGATGTTACAGTCAGTTTTGGAATATTTAAAATATTAGGAAAATAAGAAACTACCAGGAAGGTGACCCTGGTGGGCACAAGACACCAGGGCGTGCCTGGCGGTTGTGCCCACCTCGGGTACCTTCCGGACTTTGTTTTTCTTCTGTTTGCTTGTTTCCCAAGATAAAAAATCTTTATATACCCCCCGAACCTATTGACCACCGCATCATGGAGAAATCTTCTATTTTCTTTCCCTTGCTATTTTCTGCCAGATCTAAAAATATGTTGTCTCAAAGTTCTAAGGAGGATTGTCCAGTTAATTATTGGCCTATGGATAAGAATATCTTCAAGGATACCTATCCCTATATGTGGTACACCGATGAGGAAGATGAAGATGAACCAGTCCCTCCTCGTTTCAAGAACGAAAGCATGGAGCATTATGTAGGAGGATAATAAAGCTTGAGATGAAGAATGATGAGTTGAGAATAGATAACTCTATCCTCCGGGGTAAGTTGGAGGAAAATAAAGACAAGCCCTCCACTTCATCACCACCACCTCCTTCTTCATCACCAAAAGAAAATTGAGTATCGGGTATGGGCACTCCCCTTGGCTTGCGCCAAGCTTGGCGGAGGTGCTCCGGTATTGTATCACCTCCACTATCTTTCACCTTTGCTTATCTTAGTTCAATCCATAGTTATCTTTTGCTTTAGATGAATAAAAGTTTAGTTTGATCCTTTGTTTTTGAGAGTTTGCTTAGTGATCTATCCTTGTAATCATGTGCGAGATATATAATAAAGTTTAGTTTGAGTTTTGCTTTCTTTACTTTCATGTTTAATAAAAAGAAAGGAAATAAATGAAAAAGATCATATGCTAATCTTATGGTAAGTAGTGACATCACATAAGGAAAAGTACAAGTAGAAAATTTTATTGAAGATTGACAAACATAACATTGGTCAATGATGCAATTCATGAAAGAATTAATAAGGGAAGAGAAGACCCACATGCAAATATACTATCCAGGAAATCTTTTATGATTGTGAGCCCCCATCAAAATATTATATGCCAAAATTGTCGATGTTGGACAAGGAAGACAATGTAATGATTTATGTTTGTTCATATTCACACAGAAGTTATATTGTCATAGATCCTTCAACATGTGGTGCTTGCCACCTAGCTAGCCAAAAAATTTGCACCAAGTAGAGATACTACTTGTGCATCCAAAACCCTTAAACCCAAATCTTATTTTCAAGAGTCCACCATACCTACCTATGGATTGAGTAAGATCCTTCAAGTAAGTTGTCATCGGTGCCATAAGGCAATAAAAATGCTTCTAAAAGTGTTGGATCATTTAGGGTAAAAGAAAATTGAGCGTTGTATGAACTTGTGATAACAAAGAATAAAAGTGACAGACTGCATAATAAAGGTTGCTATCATAAGGGGCAATATAACATGACATTCTTTTCCACTAAGGGATTGAGCATACAAACTAAAAGCGCATGGCAACCTCCGCTTTCCTCTTCAAAGGGCCTATCTTTTACTTTTATGTATTTACTTTCATGTAAGAGTCAAAGTTTTTCTCTCTATTCCTTTTTATTGTTCTCTTTTGGCAAGCATCATGTGGTGAGGAAAGATCTAGGCACATATATCCAATTGAATGTGGGTAGCATGAGTTATTATTGTTGACATCACCCTTGAGGTGAATACGTTGGGAGGTGAAATAATAAGCCCCTATCTTTCTATGTGTCCGATTGAAATGTTTTGCTCATGTGTATGCGGTGAGTGTTAGCAATCATAGAAGAATATATGATGGTTGAGTATGTGGACTTGCCTAAAGGCTCCAATACGTGACCCTTCCTGAAAACATGATGAATTGTAGTTGCAAAGTTGACTAAGAACACAGTTTATTGGTTTCCAATAGAGTTTATGCTTTATATTTCGTTGTTGTGATGAATTGTTACTTGTTCATGAGAAGTCTATGATAGAAGTTTTATGTTAAAGTTTGTTTCTCTTATAATAATTTACATGATGCTGTTATGTTCGTATTTTTTTCTATCAACACCTCTCTCTCTAAGCATGTGGACATGTTTTTCGATTTCGGTTTTTGCTTCAGGACAAGCGAGGTCTAAGGTTGGGGGAGTTGATACGTCCTTTTTGCATCATGTTTAACTATTGTTATTTATAATGTTTTTATGCATAATAATGCTTTTTGGAGTAATTCTAATGCCTTTTGTCTTATAATATGCAAGGTACACACAAAGAGGGAGAATTCCGGCAGCTGATCTGGACCTGAAAAAACTACGTCAAGCTACCTATTCTACAAAACTCCAAATGAGCTGAAACTTCACGAGGAATTTTTATGGAATAAAGAAGAAATACTGGAGCAAATAACCACCGGAGGGGGCCCACCTGGTGAGCACAAGACACCAGGTGCGCCCTGGTGGATTGTGCTTAGCCCGGCCCACCTCCGGTTCCCATCTTATGGTATATAAGTCACTTTGACCTAGAAAAATAAGGGGAGGACTTTCGGGATGAAGGCCGCCGTCTCAAGGCAGAACTTGGGCAGGATCACTTTTTCCCTCCGGTGGTGCGATTCCGCTGGGGGAACTTCCCTCCCAGAGGGGGCAATCATCGCCATCCTCATCACCAACAACTCTTCCATCTTGGGGAGGGCTGTCTCCATCAACATCTTGAACAACAACATCTCCTCTCAAACCGTAGTTCTTCTCTTGTGTTCAATCTTTGTATCGGAACCTCAGATTGGTACTTGGGGGTGACTAGTAGTGTTGATTACATCTTCTTGTTGATTACTATATGGTTTAATTGGTGGAATATTATATGTTAAGATCCAATATGCTATTTAATACCCCTCTGATCTTGAGCATGATTATCATTTGTGAGTAGTTACTTTTGTTATTGAGATCACGGGAGAAATCTTGTTGCAAGTAATCGTGTGAACTTGATATGTGTTCGTTATTTTGATAGAATCTATGTTGTGATTCCCTTAGTGGTGTCGTGTGAACATCGACTACATGACACTTCACCATATTTAGGTCTAAGGGAATGCATTGTGGAGTAGTTATTAGATGATGGGTTTGCGAGTGACAAAATATTAAACCCTTGTTTATGTGATATTCCGTAAGGGACCGATTGGATCCAAAAGTTTAATGCCATGGTTAGAATTTATTCTTAATACTTTTCTCATAGTTGCGGATTCTTGCGAGGGGGTTAATCATAAGTAGGCGGTTTGTTCAAGTAAGAACAACACCTAAGCACTGGACCACCCACATATCAAATTATCAAAGTAGCGGACACAAATCGAACCAACATGGTGAAAGTGACTAGATGAAATTCCCGTGTACCCTCAAGAATGCTTTCCTTATCATAAGAGACCGTTTTGGCATGTCCTTTGCCTAAAAAGGATTTGGCTACCTTGCTGCACTTTTGTTACTACTATCGTTACTTGCTCATTACAAATTATCTTGCTATCAAACTACTATGTTACTTACAATTGCAGTGCTTGCAGACATTACCTTGCTGAAAACCACTTGTCATTTCCTCCTGCTCCTCGCTGGGTTCGACACTTTTACTTATCGAAAAGGCTACAATTGATCCCATATACTTGTGGGTCATCAGTATGTTAGATAATGCCTCTCCCTCATATAAAAGTGCAATAACGATTACCGGTCTAGTTATCGATTGCCTAGGGACAAATAACTTTCTTGTGACAAAAAGCTCTCTACTAAAACTAACTTAGTTGTTTCTTCATCTAAACAACCCCTATATTTTATTTACGTTTCTTTAGTATCTAGCAAACCTATCCCTTTACACCTACAAAGTACTTCTAGTTTCATACTTGTTCTAGGTAAAGCGACATTAAGCGTGCATAGAGTTGTATCGGTGGTTGGTAGAACTTGAGGGATGATATGTCTCCAACATATCTATAATTTTTGATTGTTCCATGCTGTTATATTATCATTCTTGGATGTTTTACAATCATTTTTAGTCATTTTATATCATTTTTTGGTACTAATCTATTGACATACTGCCCAGTGCTAGTTGTTGTTTTCTGCATGTTTTTTACATCACAGGAAATCAATATCAAACGGAGTCCAAATGCAACGCAACTCCTGGAGGATTTTTTTGGGCCAGAAGAAAGCCAATGGGCCAAGGAAGCACATGAGGGGCTGCTCGAGGTGAGCAGCACCCACCAGGGCGCGCTAGGAGGCCCAGGCGTGCCCTGGAGGTTTGTGCCCACGTCGGGTGCCCCCCGAACAACCTCTTTGATCTATAAATACCAAAATATTCCAGAAACCCTAGGGGAGTCAATGAAATATTGATCCAGCCGCCGCAGAGTCCAGAACCACCAAGATCCAATCTAGACACTGTCATGGAGGGGTTCACCACTTCATTGGTGCCTCTCCTATGATGCGTGAGTAGTTCTTTGTAGACCTACGGGTCCGTAGTTAGTAGCTAGATGGCTTCCTCTCTCTCTCTTGATTATCAATACAATGGTCTCTTGGAGATCCATATGATGTAAGTCTTTTGGCAGTGTGTTTGTTGGGATCCGATGAACTTTGAGTTTATGATCAGATCTATTTTTTTATCCATGAAAGTTATTTGAGTCTTCTTTGATCTCTTGTATGCATGATTGCTTATAGCCTCGTATTTATTCTCCGATATTTGGGTTTTGTTTGGCCAACTTGATATATTTATCTTGCAATGGGAAGAGGTGCTTTGTAGTGGGTTCGATCTTACGGTGCTTGATCCCAGTGACAGAAAGGGAACCGCCATGTATGTATCGTTGCAACTAAGGATAACAAGATGAGATCTATATTTGCTGCAATATATAAATAGATCTCCTCTACTTCATGTCATCGTTATTAATGCATTACTCTATTTTCTCATGAACTTAATACACTAGATGCATGCTGGATAGCGGCCGATGAGTGGAGTAATAGTAGTAGATGTGGGCAGGAGTCGGTCTACTAATCTTGGACGTGATGCCTATATAATGATCATTGCATGGATATCATCATGATTATTTGAATTTCTATCAATTGCCCAACAGTAATTGTTTTCCCACTGTTTGCTATTTTTCTCGAGAAAGCCACTAGTGAAACCTACGGCCCCCAAGCCTCTTTTCATCATATTTGCCTTTGTGATCTATTTTCTCTTGCATTTATTTTCAGATCTATTAAACCAAAAATACAAAAATACCTTGCTGCAATTTATTTGTTATGTGATCTATTTATCCTATCTACCACTTTTTACCTCGCGTTATTTGCCTACTTGAGGCGCCGTACCTGGAAGGCATTGACAACCCCTTTAACACGTCGGGTTGCGAGTATTTGTCATTTGTGTGCAGGTGCTATTTTCATGGTGTGAGGAGGTTCTCCTACTAGTTCGATAACCTTGGTCTCATCACTGAGGGAAATACCTACCGTCGCTATACTGCATCATCCCTTCCTCTTTGGGGAAATACCGACATAGTTCTAGCAGACATCAAAAGGAATTACTGGCGCCGTTGTCGGGAAGGATCTTCAACATCAACCAGGTTCCTAATCAAAAATTGCATATCCTCACAATTTACATTATTTGCCATTTACCTCTCGTTTTTTGCTCCCCCGCTTCATAAAAATTTGCCATTTTATTCGCCCTCTTTTCATTCGCCTTTTTTCTCGTCGGATCTTTTATTTGCTTGAACTTGTCACCATGAGTGACTTTGGTATGGCAGAGACAGATGATGGCCTAACTCCTAAAGTCGAGCGTATGGGTAATGTGGATGCCAAAACTTTTGTTTGGGGGCAAGGGGATTTTATGGGGAAAAACATATACAAGAATTTTTCAATTATGTCAGAAAATTAAGTCTTGATGATATTTGAGGGAGTCCTGGATTAGGGGGTGTCCGGATGGCCGGACTATGACCTTTGGCCGGACTCCTGGACTATGAAGATACAAGATTGAAGACTTCGTCCCGTGTCCGGATGGGACTTTCCTTGGCGTGGAAGGCAAGCTTGGCAATATGATATGTAGATCTCCTCCCATTGTAACCGACTCTGTGTAACCCTAGCCCTCTCTGGTGTCTATATAAACCGAAGGTTTTTAGTCCGTAGGACGAACAACAATCATACCATAGGCTAGCTTCTAGGGTTTAGCCTCTCTGATCTCGTGGTAGATCTACTCTTGTACTACCCATATCATCAATATTAATCAAGCAGGAGTAGGGTTTTACCTCCATCGAGAGGGCCCGAACCTAGGTAAAAACATCGTGTCCCTTGTCTCCTGTTACCATCCGCCTAGACGCACAATTCGGGACCCCCTACCCGAGATCCGCCAGTTTTGACACCGACATTGGTGCTTTCATTGAGAGTTCCACTGTGTCGTCGCCATTAGGAAGGATGCCACATCCCATCTTTAAAGACGACGTTGTTGTTAAAAGAGCTTTGGCTATCGGCCAAACTCTCCGGCTAGGCAGTTTTCTGATGACCGCCTGTTCGGCCGCCTCGCCGATGATGACTTCTCAGGTCATCGAAAGCAATCTCCACGTTGACTTGGAACTCGCCGAGCAGTTAGATCCGATGGAGCTCTCTTCCTTAAACGAGCTCTTGGATCGCATCGCCGCCCTGGGAGTCGCTACAGACTACGATCAGATTGGGCTTAAACCCGATCCAAGAGAAATTGACTCTCCCCAGGTCACCCACCATGTCGTAGTGGTGGAGGAACAATGCGGCGAATCTATACCCATCTTAAGGACCAAATATGTCTGGATTCCCGATCCCTCCAAGCCGAGGACGTCACTCAAGCCCTGAACCTAAAGTCAGGCAGCGGGCCAGATTCATTGGACAACATCCAAGAACCCAAGCTTCTGAATTCGGAAACTCCTTGGCCCTTGAGCCTCAGATCGGGCGAGGTTCCGGATTTAACCCGGAAAAATGGGTTTTCGGCGTACCAGCTGGAAAGCTCTTGGGCTTCATTGTCTCCGATAGAGGAATTGAAGCAAACCCAGCCAAGATCCGAGCTCTGTCACAATTGGATATTCCAAAGGACCTCAAACAAATACAAAAATTGACTGGATGCATGGCGGCTCTAAGCCGCTTCATCTCCCGCTTGGGAGAAAAGGCATTACCCCTTTATCGCCTCCTCCGGCGCACCGAACACTTCGAGTGGACGGATGCTGCCACGGCCGGACTCGAAGAAATAAAAGCCATATTGGCAACAAACCCGGTCCTGGCCGCGCCTAACATCGGCGAACCAATGCTATTATACATTGTGGCAACTCGTCAAGTTGTAAGCGCAGTGCTCATCGTCGAACGAGAAACGGACGGACACAAATTCCCCCTACAAAAACCAGTCTACTATGTGTCCACTGTCCTCACTCCATGCAAGTCACGGTACCCGCATTACCAAAAGATAGCGTACGCAGTGTTCATGGCGTCCCGGAAGCTACGACACTACTTTCAAGAGTGTTTAATAACAGTAGTCTCCGAAGTACCTCTTAATGACATTATAAACAACCGCGACGCGACGGGCCGGATTGCCAAATGGGCCATTGAGCTCCTCCCATTCGACATAACCTATAAGCCACGGCGAGCTATCAAGTCGCAAGTTTTGGCCGACTTTGTCGCTGAATGGACTGAAGTCGAACTCCCTAAAGAGTATGACACATATTCCAACTGGATCATGCACTTCGACGACTCCAAAATGCTAGAGGGTCTGGGGGCTGGCGTCGTTCTGACGTCCCCAACAAGAGATACAGTTCAATATGTACTCTAGATAATGTATACGGACTCTAACAATGCAGCCGAATACGAGGCCCTTCTACATGGTCTCCGGATGGCAGTCTCCATGGGCATTCAACGCCTAGAGGTGCGTGGGGATTCGAACCTCGCGATATCCTAAATAAATGGAGATTTTGATGCCAAGGATCCAAAAATGGCAGCTTATCGCAATGCCATCCTAAAAATGTCAGTTCGGTTCGAGGGGCTCGAATTTCACCATATAGCCCGGGAAAACAATCAGGCAGTAGACGTCTTGCCACGCATCGGTGCAAAGCACGATGCAGTCCCACCCAACATTTCTTGGAGAGGCTATTCAAGCCATCCGTACAATGGGAAGGGGAGTCCGGAAATAACAACCCGGACTCAGCCACACCACCTGACACCGAACATTCTGACACAACGGGAGGCTCTGCCAACGAAGTAACATCCTCAGCTCACGTAATAATGGTAGTCATTGCCCCATGGATAGAACCATTCTTAGCCTACCTAACTAGGCAGGAACTCCCCAAGGACCAAAATGAGGCACGCTGCATAGTGCGGCGATCTAAAGCCTACAAAGTCCATGAAGGAGAGCTTTATAAGAAAAGCACCACCGGAGTCCTTCAAAGGTGTATCTCCGAAGAGGAAGGGCGGAACCTTCTGGCTGAAATTCATGCCAGACTCGGCGGGCACCACGCCGCAGCCCGGGCCCTTGTAAGCAAGGCCTTCCGTACTGGATTTTATTGGCCGACGGCCCGGGCAGATGCTCAGGACTTAGTCCAACGATGCGTCGGTTGCCAATTGTTTGCTAACCAAAGCCATATGCCACCCACCGCCCTCCAAACTATACCCATCACCTGGACCTTCGCGGTCTGGGGTCTTGACATGGTCGGACCCTTAAAGGGGGAACCCATAAGCAAAAATACTTATTGGTCATGCTTGACAAATTCACCAAATGGATAGAGGCCAAGCCTGTCAAGACGGCAGAATCCGTACCAGTGATAGACTTCATATCAGGGGTCATACACTGTTACGGCATCCCCCACAGTATCATCACTGATAACGGCACAAACTTTACGGCCGACGAGGTAAAACTCTGGTGCAAAAACACGGGCATCAAGCTCGACTACGCTTCAGTCTATCACACACAAACTAACGGTCAAGTCAAACGGGCAAATGGTCTAATCATGAGCGGCATCAAACCCAGGCTAGTGCGGTCCCTCAAGGAATCTAACACGCACTGGGTAGAGGAGCTCGACTCCGTACTCTGGGGGCTGTGGACCACGCCGAATCGCACTACCGGATTCACACCATTTTTTATGGTATACGGCGCAGAGGCAGTCCTGCCCTGCGACATAATCCATGACTCACCTCGCGTGCGCATGTATGAAGAAAGAGAAGCCGAACTCGATCGGCAGGACAGCTTGGACACATTGGAGGAGGAGTGCGACGTGGCGAAAGCCCGTTCCGCATTCTATTAACAGCAGGCTCGAAGATACCAAAGCAGAGAAGTACGGGCCAAAACTTACAATGTTGGTGAATTAGTCCTACGCCTACCGGACAAGAAAAAGGACAAACTCAAGCGCAAATGGGAAGGTCCCTTCATAATCGACCAAGTCCTGACTGGTGGAGCGTACCGTCTGCGAAATGCATCGGATAACTGACTCGAGCCGAACCCATGGAACGCAGCACGCCTACGAAGATTCTACGCCTAGCGCCGGACTCCGTGTTCGTCTCCTTCCTTTGTCTTTTTTTTACATATTAGTTGTCTTATATTTCTCTCCTCCTCCCTCTTTTTCTATTACAGCCTTCTAAGGGCTCGTTTGCGCCTCGCTCGCACACAATTGACGCGCTAGCCGTGATCACTATACCTGGGGGCTTCTTTAACATAAGCTTGTTTATACGGGCCTCGCGCCCAACACATGTGTCACACTTCTGCATGTACCTTTTATTCACCATTATATGCATCGATATGACTTAAGTTTTGGCCAAGCTGGGTTGCCTGGCTCCTGTGCTTACCCCTACGTTCCCGATTGTTTGGCTAGGTGGTAAAGGGAGCACCTCTGCGATTGTTACTGCCGGGTCAGCCGGATGTGTACCTCAGACTGGGTGAAGCCGAAAGCTACCGTTCTTAAGGGAATATTCGGTCGGTGAACTAAAAGATGATTTTTACCTCGTTTATTTATCCGCCCCCAGATGCTTTTCTACTTTTTTCGCAGTTCGGACATGCACTTTAGGGCATGCCTCCCAGGAAAAGGAACCCCTAACGGAACTATTCTCCCTGGAAGATGTTTCTTACTAACCATGTAATATAACATAATAGTTGGGCACTTGTCTGATAAAGCACTAATGACCCCTACGCCTGGTCTCCACGCATGCCCCGGTTCTTACATAACCGAGAGGGTATTCGGACACACTCCGGACTATCGGGTACCGAGGTTGAAGCGAAAAGGTCCTCTATGACAAACGATCTACAATCCGGCTAGAAGGCATTTTACATGTCATTTTAAATTACATAGTCAATTTGACTGGGTATATTCCTCTTCAATACCATCCAACAGGTTGTCTAGTTTACAGTCCTGTTGGGAATATTTTGCGGCCAACTCTACCTGGCCATACACTAAACTGATAGGGATCTCCTTCCCATCTGGCCCCACAGGCCCGACCTCGGCCATGTGGTTTGGGTCAGCCTTCGTGTACCGCGTCTTCACCATGGCCCAGGCTTCCCTGGCGCCTTGACGGTAGGCCGATATCTTCCATAATCGGAAGCGCCGCCACGCTCCCTTCAGCTTCTCTGCAAGCTCTCCAAGGCCTTCAGGCACGGAGACGGATGGCCACAAGGCCTAGGCGATGCCTTGCATCACCTGCCAGACTCGTTCGTGCAGTTGTGAGAGCTCGAGAAGAAGGTCACCCGTAGAACCGGGCATTTCCTCCGCAGGTCGACCTGTCAGCATACCTACAGACATAACGCTGTCAAATCGACTTCCTCGCCGAACTCTTCTTTTCATAGTTCGTTCAAGCACTTACTAAAAATGTTGCGTCGAAGCCGCCGATTCTCCTTCACGGAGTCCGACAGATGAGCACGAACATCCTTTAGTTCCTCGCCCAGCTGGGTGTTGGCATCTTGAAGCTTGTTCTTCTCTTGCCTCACCCTTGTAAGCACGCTCTCGCCGGCCTTTAACTGGCGCAAGAGTTGCTGCTTGTCCGGATCCACTCTGGCGCCATTTGCACTTTTATTGTCAGAATTGCACACATGCCGCACTTCACAACGTACTTATCTTTCGAAGCGTATATTACCAGAGGGGGTCTCTTTGGCCTTCCCTATTGCGGCTAGTGCAGCCTCAAGTTGGGCTTTGCACTCTTCCAGCTCCTGGGACAGTCGGGTATTCTTTTCTGTAAGATCCTGCATAACAAATGATCCTAAATCAGTCATTCTAACTGTTTCAAGTCTCGGGGGCTACTGACATATATAACCATCAAATTTTCTCACCCGTATGTCTTTTATGTACTGCTCTGTGGCTCTGGCTAGACCATTTTGAGCGGCACGGAGGTACGCGTCTCCCGTATTAAAAGCGTCCAATACCTCTTGGGAAAAACAAGCGCCACGAAGAACAGTCTCGCGACGCCTGTGGTTCATGGCACTCTCCACCTCGGAATTGGTGGCAGACAGCCCGTCCGCATCCTCTGTCGGAGGAGCGTCCGGTGCGCGCCCTGTGTTCGCCTCCGCTTCCGGACCCGGCCTTGAAGCCCGGCCGGTGGACATAGTCCGGCGGGCGATCTTCTTCCTGAAGAGAGCATGAGCGTTAGTATGCCTTGAGGGCATAAACCATGGGCATTAAAATTGCACGTCGTACCGTTGCGCCGGCGTCTCAATCCGGTCCGCACTTCTTTTTAGCCCGCTGGGCCTCGATGGCCCTTGTTGGCTAGCCGCCGCGGGCTCGGCCCTCCGCCTCAAGGACTTCCCTTGCAAAAAACGCCGTTGAAAATAAGCACGGATGGATCCTCTTGAAAATACTGGGACTTCGGTCTCAGTTACCTTTGAGGCTAGAAGTAGCCCGGGATAATCGATCGTAATGGCCACTAAGGTGTTGTTCTTACTCAATTGATGAAACACCCCATCAATCAGCTCCACACATAAGTCCGGGTCCTCTTGGGAGTCCAAGTCGAGGGACCGTTCCGGGTCCTCAGGTTGTGGAGGAGGGTTGTTTCTCTCCTTTACAGTCTGGCGTAGTTCCTGCGTTGAAACTGCTAGACTAAGTACTTAACTATGGGAAAATGGATGGGCAAGTGAAAGTGTCCACTTACCCAGCTTGGAGGATTATACATAGAAAATCCGCCCCATGGGTTGACGCAGAGGAATTCCTCCTCTTCTCCCTTGTACAAAGCTGACAAGATCTTTATTAGAGTGGCATCCGAATCCGGCCCCTTACGGCCACACCGGGTGGCGTCGTCCTCCCCGTTGAAATCCCACATGGGGTGGCCTTTGTACTGAAGCGGCTTCACCCCCCGCGTAATGCATGTGGCCATGACCTCGATCATGGTCAGTCTGGAATGAGCTAACAACCTTATCCAGCTCATCAGGTAAAGGACGTCCCTGTCATTTTCCTTCTGAGGGCTCCATGGGCGCCAGCTCAGGCGCTTCTTCAAGGGAGCATTACCGAACTCAGGGAGGCCAATCCATACAGGGTCCGGCAGAGGGACATCTTCTATACAAAACCATTCTGAAGGCCAGTCTTCGGACGCCTTCTTTGGGATTCCGGATAGATATCCGATCCCAGCGATGCGCCATAGTTCGGCTCCGCCCACTTGATATATCGACCCCTCCTGAGAATGGGGCACGAGGCAGAACAACTTCTTCCACAGCAAGAAATGGGCCTCGATGCCCAAAAACAGCCCGCAAAGGGCTACGAAGCCCGCAATATGCACTATGGAGGCAGGCGTAAGGTTGTGTAACTGCACGCCATAGAACTCCAGGAGCCCTCAGAGAAATGGATGAATTGGAAATCTGAGCCCTCTTATTAAATAAGGGACAAGGCATACCCGCTCTCCTTTGGAGGGATCGGGGACACTCTCCGCTTGCTCTCCGCCATTATAGGGGGCAATCTCAGCTCGAACTGGGACCATGTAAGCTGGGGGGAGAAGCCCCTTGGTTTGGAGTGATACTAGCTCGCTGTGCGGGACGGAACACCTCTCCCAATCTCCAGGCTGAGGGCTTGGGGGGCGAGAGGAGGAGTTGCATCGATCGACCATGATGGAATGGATCTCTGTCGAATGCGCTCCGATGAATGCTCATGGAGGGAAGATGGTGTGATTCGGATCTAAATCCCCGCCTCTTTTATAGGCGGCCCATTTCATAGCTAGGGGGGTAAATGAAAAAACACCCTATCTTTTCGCATTCTTTTGACACGTGGAAGATGGCCATTATTGGGCACAGAAGCCAAGGAGTGCAACATTCATCAGAAGCCGGACACTGTTCGACAGGTATATGGGATTTGGAGAAGAACCCGCCTTGCAATACCAAAGACAAATCTGCGTGCCGGACTCGTCGTCATTGAAGCCTGGTTCGGGGGCTACTGAGGGAGTCCTGGATTAGGGGGTGTCCGGATGGCCGGACTATGACCTTTGGCCGGACTCCCGGACTATGAAGATACAAGATTGAAGACTTCGTCCCGTGTCCGGATGGGACTTTCCTTGGCGTGGAAGGCAAGCTTGGCAATACAATATGTAGATCTCCTCCCATTGTAACCGACTCTGTGTAACCCTATCCCTCTCCGGTGTCTACATAAACCGAAGGGTTTTAGTCCATAGGACGAACAACAATCATACCATAGGCTAGCTTCTAGGGTTTAGCCTCTCTGATCTCGTGGTAGATCTACTCTTGTACTACCCATATCATCAATATTAATCAAGCAGGAGTAGGGTTTTACCTCCATCGATAGGGCCCGAACCTGGGTAAAAACATCGTGTCCCTTGTCTCCTGTTACCATCCACCTAGACGCACAGTTCGGGACCCCCTACCCGAGATCCGCCAGTTTTGACACCGACAATATTCCTATACTTAAAAGGACTAAATCTTATGCGGAAGCTATTTTGGCACTTATTTTGAAACTTGAAACTAGATTTATTCATACTCACCCTACCTTGCAAAGATTGTTTTATGAGTTGCCCGTTATAAAGTATCCTAAAGCTAAAAATTTAGCCACTGTTGTTTTGATGAATGAATTTGACTACATAATACGAGGGAAATATTTGATTTTTATGGCATGAATCGTGAAAAACCCATGATTGATGAAATTATTTATAATAGTGATTATGCTTGGAGGCAACCAAATATTTGATGAGAATCTTAAAAAGCAAGTCTCATTTTAGATATGATCCAACAAGTTTTTAATGATGTGAATCAACACTATTCTTGGATCACTGCCAGAAATCAAAGGGGTTATGATAAAAAGCAACTTGATAGTGCTAAGGTTTCCATGGATAATGTGTTTTATGTCTTATTTACAAAACCTCCCAACACAAATACCTCCAAGGGAAACAAGGATAAGAGCGACAAAACTTACATCCTATGCGTTAAGCCTAGCTAGGGGCGTAAAATGATAGCACTTGTTGGGAGGCAACCCAATGAATAAAAATTATTTTTGCTTTTTGCTTTCTGTTATTGAGTGTTAGAACAATTATGCTACTGTTATGATTGTGTTTTTTGTGTTTTAATTAGTGTTTGTGCCAAGTAAGACCTTTAGGAAGACTTGGGTGAAAGTTTAATTGATCTTGCTGAAAAACAGAAACTTTTGCACTCACAAGATTCATTGTCATTTTTTATAGAAGAGTGTTTTTAAGTTGATTAGTTTTGCAGAGGATTAATAGACAAATTCCTCACATCCACCAATTTATTTCATAATTTTTGGAGTTACAGAAGTATTCAAATTTTTCAGATTGCTACAGACTGTTTTGTTTTTGACAGATTCTGTTTTCTTTGCGTTTTGTGCTTGTTTTGATGATTCTATGGTTTTATTTGATGAGTTTTTGCCATAGAAAAGTTGGAATACAGTATATATAATGTAAAAACAAAATAATAATAGGTTTTCTACAGTACTTACAATAGTA
Organism: Triticum aestivum; assembly: GCF_018294505.1. Classification (NCBI taxonomy): domain Eukaryota; kingdom Viridiplantae; phylum Streptophyta; class Magnoliopsida; order Poales; family Poaceae; genus Triticum; species Triticum aestivum. The sequence goes on from NC_057798.1 coordinate 525,613,955, forward strand.
GTTTGGTTTCTTATACTAAGGGATCTCACGAAGGTTTTGTTTGAGTTTTGTGTGATTGAAGTTTTCATGTTTTGGGTTATCTTACGATGGATGAAGGAATAAGGATAAGCAAAAGGCTAAGCTTGGGGATGCCCTAGGCACCCCAAGATAATATTCAAAAAAGTAGCAAGCAACTAAGCTTGGAGATGCCCCCGAGTGGCATCCCCACTTTCTTCTAACAACCATCAGTATTTTACTTGAAACTATATTTTTATTCATCACACGATATGAGTTTTGCTTGGAGCTTCTTGTATGATATGAGTCTTTGCTTGTTTTTCTTTGTGTTTTAAGTGTTGAATCCTTGCTGGACACATCCTTTTTAGAGAGCCAAAAATTATTCTATGCTTGGTCCTATGCTTGACTTAAATTTTTAGAGCCATGGACTTGCTCTAGTACTTCACTTATATCTTTTTGAGCACGGTGTGGTTTGTTAATTTTAAAGAAATGCTCTCATGCTTCACTTAGATATTTGGTAGTTAGTAAATTTTTAAGAAATTTTCTCTTGCTTCACTTAGATTATTTTGAGAGAAAGAAAAAATTATGCTCATGGTCTTCACTTATATTTCTTTGAGCTTATCAAAAGCAACATATGAAAATAGTCCCAAAGTGATAGATATCCAAGGAGGATATAATAAAAACTTTCATGAAGATCATTGGACAAAATAAACTTGATTATTAGTAATGGTTTTGAGATATGACGATATGATATGTGAGTCATGTTGATGAGTAATTGTGCTTTAGTAGGAATATTGATGTTAGGTTTGTGATTCCCTATGCAAGCACAGAAGTCAATAGTTATGCAATGAAATTTATATCCTACTTATGGTGCATTATTCAGTGTTACTTATGCTTAATGCTTGGGTATGAGATTTTTCGCTTTTTGGTTGGTCACTTCTCAATCTTTTTGCTAGCCTTCATTTTGCACTAAGTATAATCACTACTTGTGCATCCAAAACCCTTTAAACCAGTTTTGCAATATGAGTCCACTATACCTACCTGTATGTGGTATTTCCATGTCGTTCTAAGCAAATTTTCATGTGCCATCTCTAATATTAAAAATAAATTTCTCTTTTGTGTGCTCTGCTACTCGCGAGGCGGTAAAGGGTAACCAATATTTTCCATGCTAGATGTGTTATTCTCACGATGAGTGTTTAATCACTTGTCATTGCACGAGAGTACTACAAAGGTACTAGGGATGCCCAGTCCCGAAATGAATAAATGAATTTACTTTATGTTGTCAAATAATAAATTCCTTGGAAAGTGTTGGTATGGAAGGCACCCATGGATACGGTTAGCCATGGAAACTGAAAGTTATGGTGGAAAAAGGAATAAACTTTATTTTCTATTTGGGAACAACCTATGATGTATCTAGCATGGAAAGTGTTGGGATGCTCCAAGTCGTTTTCGTTGGTAGGAAAATTATGCCTCTCAAAAATAATTTTATCTCTCAATTTACGCTATGAGCTCTGGCACCTCTACAAATCCCTACTTCCCTCCACGAAGGGCCTTTCTTTTACTTATGCAATTTTTATTTTGAATTTGAGTCTCCATCTTCTCTTATAAAGCACCAACTAAGGGGCACTATGATCGTGTTTGAGCATTGGGTGTAGCTAATATTCGAGTGTGTTTCATGAATGGATCAATGATTGAGCATGATGGGCTAGGGATAACTTGCTTTAGTGTTGATATTTTGAAAGAAATGCTTGCTTGTTGGTATGCTTGAGTATTAAAGTCTTCATGTCAAAACTAGACTATTTCTTTGAATCATATAGAAGTCCATATGTCCATGCTATAAAGAAAAGAATGTGATGAACATGTTAGGCATCATTCCGCATCAAAAATTCTGTTTTTATCATTTACCTACTCGAGGACGAGTAGGAATTAAGCTTGGGGATGCGGATACGTCTCCAACGTATCTATAATTTTTTATTATGCCATGCCGTTATATTATCATTCTTGGACGTTTTACAATCATTTTATAGTCATTTTATATCATTTTTTGGTACTAACCTATTGACATAGTGCCCAGTGCCAGTTGCTGTTTTCTGCATGTTTTTACATCGCAGGAAATCAATATCAAACGGAGTCCAAATGCAACGCAACTCCTGGAGGATTTTTTTGGGCCAGAAGAAAGCCAATGGGCCAAGGAAGCACATGAGGGGCTGCTCAAGGTGAGCAGCACCCACCAGGGCGCGCCAGGAGGCCCAGGCGCGCCCTGGTGGTTGTGCCCACCTCGGGTGCCCCCCGAACCGCCTCTTTGCTCTATAAATACCCAAATATTCCAGAAACCCTAGGGGAGTCGACGAAATATTGATCCAGCCGCCGCAGAGTCCAGAACCACAAAGATCCAATCTAGACACCATCATGGAGCGTTCACCACTTCCATTGGTGCCTCTCCTATGATGCGTGAGTAGTTCTTTGTAGACCTAAGGGTCCATAGTTAGTAGCTAGATGGCTTCCTCTCTATCACTCTCTCTTGATTATCAATACAGTGGTCTCTTGGAGATCCATATGATGTAAGTCTTTTGGCGGTGTGTTTGTTGGGATCCGATGAACTTTGAGTTTACGATCAGATCTATGTTTTTATCCATGAAAGTTATTTGAGTCTTCTTTGATCTCTTATATGCATGGTTGCTTATAGCCTCATATTTCTTCACCGATATTTGGGTTTTGTTTGGCCAACTTGATCTATTTATCTTGCAATGGGAAGAGGTGCTTTGTAGTGGGTTCGATCTTACGGTGCTTGATCCCAGTGACAGAAAGGGAATCGACACGTATGTATTGTTGCTACTAAGGATAACAAGATGAGATCTATATCTGCCGCAATAGATAAACGGATGTCGTCTACTTCATGTCATCGTTCTTAATGCATTACTCTGTTTTCTCATGAACTTAACACACTAGATGCATGCTGGATAGCGGTCGATGTGTGGAGTAATAGTAGTAGATGCAGGCAGGAGTCGGTCTACTAATCTTAGATGTGATGCCTATATAATGATCATTGCCTGGATATCATCATGATTATTTGAAGTTCTATCAATTGCCCAACAGTAATTGTTTTCCCACCATTTGCTATTTGTATCGAGAGAAGCCACTAGTGAAACTTACGACCCCCGGGTCTCTTTTCATCATATTTGCCTTTGCGGTCTATTTTCTCTTGCATTTATTTTCAGATCTATTAAACCAAAAATAGAAAACTACCTTGCTGCAATCTATTTTTTCCACGATCTATTTATCCTATCTACCACTTTTTACCTCGCCTTATTTGCCTACTTGAGGCGTCGTACCCGGAAGGGATTGACAACCCCTTTAACACGTCGGGTTGCGAGTATTTGTTATTTGTGTGCAGGTGTTGTTTATGTGGTGTGAGGAGGTTCTCCTACTTGTTCGACAACCTTGATCTCTTCACTGAGGGAAATACCTACCGTCGCTATACTGCATCATCTCTTCCTCTTTGGGAAAATACCGACATAGTTCTAGCAGACATCAAGGGAATATTTGTTCTACCTTTAGTTCCTCATTGGGTTCGACACTCTTACTTATCGAAAGAGGCTACAACTGATCGCATATACTTGTGGTTTATCAGTTGTCATCTGCTAGTGGAAACTTCATGTTGGTTTCTAGTGCGAACAACTTGTAGAATGTCGGTATGCAGTTCATGGCTAGTGTCTGATTAACATCTTGTTTGTATTAACATGATTCCCATTACATCAAACATCACAATTATATCGATTGCGGATCGGCATGTTCTTCATCTTCTAGAGTCACATTTCTACCACATCTTATTTGTATTGTGTGATGTGTCCAACATGACGTGGTAGAAATGTAACTCTAGAAAATGTTGAACCCGCTGATCCACAATCGACATAATTGTGTTATTTGATGTAATGGGAACCACGTTTTCAATCGATTGTGTTCTTTGTGGTCAAGTAATTGGTACATGCCAATGAAGTGTGTGCTGATTAAACATGTGAAACCATAAAGGCAACTGTATCTATTGGTCGGTGTCGTCCTGTTACTTGGGCGTGAGAAGGCGATGATTGAAAAAGGGAAAATTTGAGTGAAGAAATAGGGGATTGGTTGCTTAGCATCCCGCAATGTGATATTGGAAAGAGGCATATCACGCTTGAGAGTGTTGGTGACGGTGTCTTGGACTAGCGGTGAAGGAAATATGCCCTAGAGGCCATAATAAAGTTGTTATTTTATATTTCCTTATTCATGATAAATGTTTATTATTCATGCTAGAATTGTATTGATCGGAAACCGAATACATGTGTGAATACATAGACAAACATTGTGTCCCTAGTGAGCCTCTACTTGACTAGCTCGTTGATCAAAGACGGTTAAGGTTTCCTAACTATGTAATGAGTTGTCTTTTGATAACGGGATCACATCATTAGGAGAATGATGTGATGGATAAGACCCATTGTTGGTGTCAGAACCGGCGGATCTCGGGTAGGGGGTCCCGAACTGTACGTCTAGGCGGATGGTAACAGGAAACAAGGGACACGATGTTTTTACCCAGGTTCGGGCCCTCTCGATGGAGGTAAAACCCTACTCCTGCTTGATGAATATTGATGATATGGGTAGTACAAGAGTAGATCTACTACGAGATCAGAGAGGCTAAACCCTAGAAGCTAGCCTATGGTATGATTGTTGTTTTTCCTACGGACTAAAACCCTCCGGTTTATATAGACACCGGAGAGGGCTAGGGTTACACAGAGTTGGTTACAATGGGAGGAGATCCACATATCGTATTGCCAAGCTTGCCTTCCACGCCAAGGAAAGTCCCATCCGGACACGGGACAAAGTCTTCAATCTTGTATCTTCATAGTCCGGGAGTCCGGCCAAAGGTCATAGTCCGGCCATCCGGACACCCCCTAATCCAGGACTCCCTCAGTAGCCCCTGAACCAGGCTTCAATGACGACGAGTCCGGCGCGCAAATTGTCTTCGGCATTGCAAGGTGGGTTCCTCCTCCGAATACTTCATGGAATATGTTGAACACAAGGATAGTGTCCGGCTCTGCAAAATAATTTCCACACACCACCGTAGAGAGAATAATATTCGCACAAATCTAATCTGATGACGTATTCTGTACCGTGACATCATGCCACAGCCAAGCCTTTATTCGAATCGTTTTACTGTCCCACCTCAGCACGTTTAGCGAGGCGGTTTCCTTGGCATGTCTTGTCAAAGCAGAGATCGTGTCCCCTTATTCCTGGATTCTCATCAATACGGGCGTGGGTAACCCAATCACATCATTAATCAATACGCTTTGGAGATAAGCGAGTTTTACTAGGCTGGTGGGGGCACATAGTTTCGGCCGCCCATATAAGGGGATAAGAATCCACCCTTTCCATCTACGCCTTCCTCCTCCTTCGCTTATCCATTCCTGCGCACTCGAGCTCCAGCGCCCAAGTCCACACTTCCCACCTCAACCTTCTCCAATCATGTCTGGAGCGGGAGGCAGGTGGATGGCCTCCTCCGTCACGGAGGGGAAAATCAAAAAGCTGAGGAAAGCCGGATACTTGTCCAACGACATCGTGCACCGGCTCCCAGATGAGGGGCAGCTCATCCCCACCCCCAGGCCCCATGAGAGGGTCGTGTTTCTCCCCCATTTCTTCCACGGACTGGGCTTTCCTCTTCACCCATTTGTCCGGGCGCTCATGTTCTACTACGGCCTGGATTTCCACGATCTGGCCCCGAACTTCATCCTCAACATCTCGGCGTTTATCGTCGTGTGCGAGGTATTCCTCTGCATCCAGCCCCACTTCGGCTTATGGCTGAAGACCTTCAATGTCAAGCTGAAGGTTGTGGGCGACCGACAAGCGGAGTGCGGAGGCGCCATGGTGGGCAAGATGGCCAACGTCACATGGCTCGAGGGCTCCTTTGTGGAAACCATCAAAGGGTGGCAATCGGGGTGGTTCTACATCACCGACCCGCGTGATCCTGAATGGGCAGCGGCCCCCGAGTTCCGATCTAGCATCCCCACACGGCTCACCTCATGGAAAGAGACGGGACTGTCGTGGGGTAATCCGGAAGAGGCGACCGGACTCCAAACCTGCGTCCAGAACCTGATGGACAAGAAGGTTAAACTCGTCAATGTAGTCCAGGTCATGCTCTTCCGCCGGATCCTCCCGTGTCAATGGCGGGCTTTTAATCTGTGGGAATTCAACCCGGCCCAGCACCAAACTCTGTCCAGGCTCTTCGACACAACACACGAAGATGCTTGGAAGGTGCTTTTCAAGAGCTCCGAGGTTCACCCTCCCACTACCGAGGATCGCGGATTTTGCGCGAAGCGCCAAGCCAGCGCGGTAAGCTTAGTTTACCCATTACAGGGTACTTGTTTTTCATAGTTTGACTCTATGCGGGATCTAAGCTCTCATTCCTTTAACAGGACTGGCATAAGAAGTCCGGACAGATCGACTGTCCGGCTCCTTTGCCCGAAGACCCAGCAGACGCCCGCTTGGCAAAGCTGCTGGTTCCGGCACTTCACGTGGTGCCGGAGAAGAAGGCTAAGAAGAAGGCCACGGGAACTCGAAGAAGCTCCCGGTGCCTCTGAAGACGAGGAGGAGGAAGAAGAAGCCTCTCCCCCTCCAACGGGGGGAGGAAAGAAAAGGAAGGCCGCCCCAACTGGGGAGGCCAGAGGGTCCAAGAAGGGGAAGACCCTTCTTCCGGACTACGCCTCCGATGCCGAAGACGGCGGAGAGGAGTGGCCAACCAGGGCCAAGCCCCTGGCAACATCATAAGTATCCGGATACCAGAATAACTCATGGTGTTCCTTTAGTGCATAGTACCTTCTGACGCCGAATATAATTACGCAGTCCACCCAGGGCCCAGCTCGACGCTTCGTCGAGCGGATCCCTGGATTCGTCGGATATGAACAACCTTTCACTCCCGACCGCTACCTCCCCTTGCCCCATGGACGATGCCGAGGTGGAGTCCCAAAAGGGGACGAGCCAGGAGGAGGCAGCCCTGGAGGCGCCACAAGGCGACCTCCCGGAGTCCAGGCACAAAGGGGGCAAAACCCCAAAGGGCTCTAAGTCCGGTCCTGGGCCGGACGCTGCACCGGAACCTTCAGTGGTTCTAGAGTCCAACAGGCGGCACCTTCGTAAGAAGGGCAAGCCTACGACACCGGCGGCCTCCGTCCAACCGGAGGCGCTGGACAATTTGCTGGAGGTGCTTAATGGCGCCTCCATCGACGAGGGGCATCGTACTGTTATGAGTGCGGTGATCCAAAAGGTTCGGTCCGCCAAAAGCGGGCTGACAGAAGCCTGTGCCAGCCTTTTAACAGGCTTTGAGGTATGTATTTAAAACATGTAAAAATGTTACCGCATAGACAGTAGCCCCTGATGCTCAGTTTGGTGTTCGGAAAGAAAAGCCGGACTGAGGATCTAAAAAGATATACGCAGGAGTCTAACATAAATATGTCAATATGGGAATGCAGACTGCGCTGCTGACCTCTGCCGCACTGACTGCGGAGGTCGATGCATTGAAGCAGAGCCTCGAGCGGTCCGAGAACGAGCTCGGCCTTGCCAAGAAGCAGCTCGAGGACAAGGAAGGTAGGTAGTGCCTTATGTAAGTATATATAAAAATACCTGGTTGCAAATAATGACAGGACCAACGTGAATGTTACATGGGCCACAACCGAGGTGGCGACCCTGAAGGAAGCGTTGTCCAAGGCCGAAGACAATGCGGCCATGGAGTGCACCGAGCGAGAGAAACAAGAGGCGCGGGTGGCGGAGGTACGGCAAGAGTTCGATGCTCTCGTGAAGAAACACGAGAGTTTAGAGCTTGACTCAAAGATGCGAGAGTCCGAGCTTGCCTCGACACTTGAAAGCGCCAAGTCTGCCAAGGCCGAAGCCCAAAAAGCCCTCCAGGAGATTGAGGTGATGAAAAAGATAGCGGCGGGTAAGGCATTCTTTATGCAAAGCAAGCATATGAAAGTGAATTACGTGTTACTTACCCGAATCCGGAGCTCTCCAGGAGCATTCGCAGATCTGCCCCGCAGTGTGTCCGACGCTGCCGCATTCTACCGAGCCGAAGAAGGGAGCTCGACGGAGAAGGTGTTCTGGTCCCAATATGCTGAGGCCGGACACCCGGTGCCCTTGAGCGACCAGCTGAAGCAGCTGGTCGAGCTCCATAAGGTGGCCGAACAGGCCATGAAGGGCCTTATAAGCCGGTTGTGGCCTGGGGAGGTCCTGCCCTAGAGCTACTTTGGGCTGGTGAGGCGGCTGGTGGATGCCTGTCCGTGGCTTGAAGTCATCAAGCGCTCTGTATGCATCGAAGGCGCCCATAGGGCCCTTGCCCGTGCCAAAGTGCACTGGGGCAAGCTGGATGCTAAGAAGCTGGTGACGGAAGGACCACCGGAGGGGAAGGAGCATCGCAGGCCCGAGATGTACTATGAGGGGGTCCTGAAGGGTGCCCGCCTTGTGGCGAACGAATGTTCCAAGGATTTAATTTTTGAGTAAACTCGCTCATGTTTTTATCATGTGGGCTGAAAACTTGTTCATATGCGCTAAGCAATGCTTTTTGAATTTAAAATATTACCTTCTGTGCGGTCGTTTATTAAATCTGAGAGAAACAAGTCGTCGGCTTTTGCCCCCATGCCACGAGTGCTGGGGTGTTCGGGATAAAACTGAGCGCTCTTGTTCCCATTCTTGGGTCCTTCGAGGGAGGCGCTCAGCACAACGAACAAGGCAATCGGACTTATAATGCTTTATCACTCTCACTTAGCCATAGAATTCTATAATTTTAAATTCCGGCGAAGCCCCTAGTATTCGGAAGACCGAGTTTGGGGCGCTATCCACACCTAGGCCGGACAAAGCCAGCTCCTCGCTCTAAGCGGCATAAGTCTTTAGGGACTCGAAAACCTCTCGAACAGCGACCAGCTCTCGCCCTATCATGACGGTCAGTTTTAGCTTTCTCTACTGAGGTGTTAACCCAGCTCAACTGGGGCACAATCGCAGTAGTTCTCCCAGCGCTACCTTAGCCGATATAGCGGAACGTAAGGTACCAAAACATGGGAGCCGGGCAAACCCAACTATTGACCCAAGACATGATTCGGAGCCGATGCATATAATGCTATAAGTTTGGGGTGCCGCACTCATGAGAGTGTTCGGTCTTCTCACACCGTATTCTGGGGAACTTAAGCCCCTGGTGTATTGGTCGTACCAAAGTGTACAGTTGCATAATGTCGTAACTGAACATATGTACATAGAAAATGAATGCAATAATAGGCAAGAGCTATGTATTGTTTATTAAAGGGCTGCTATGAAAGCAGGACGATACAAATAGTGCGATAAGCAAGAGATGGGATTATTTGACATGTCCCCCTCCAGGGGCAAGCTGCGAGACTTTAAGTAAGACATGTATTTAGCTCGTTATAGAGACCACCTAGACGTTCGACGTGGTTTGCTATCTCCTTGGCTGTTGCATCGTGTGTTCGGTGATTGTACTGCCGGACATGCCTACCTGAAAGTGGAGTCCTCAAAGTAAAAAAAGAGAAATTACAAAATCGGGAGCCCCTAGTGCGGTTGAGACGCATTCTGGGCATGCCGTGGTTGTGCCCCTCCCCTTATGCCCATGGTATTTCCAGAGCGTAGTTATGTACGCGTGGTACTAGTTTCGCGAGTTTGCGAGGGCTGGGGTTGGGGCCGCACTGCTATGCTAGCTCGGGACGTGCCAGACGGTCTTGTTGTAGGTTACTCCAGGCGCGCTTGATGGTGTCCGGACGCTTAACAGCCGGACTGGAGAATTGCCTTGAGAGGCTACTTTGTACTTCCGCCGCGAGGGCCGCCGTGTGCTCCTCTGTTCGGAGAGAGTGTTCAGTGTTTCCATTGACTGTAATGACTCCTCGAGGGCCTGGCATCTTGAGCTTGAGATATGCGTAGTGCGGCACCGCATTGAACTTTGCAAATGCGGTTCATCCGAGCAGGGCGTGATAGCCACTACGGAATGGGACTATGTCGAAGATTAACTCCTCGCTTCGGAAATTATCCGGGGATCCGAAGACCACTTCGAGTGTAACTGAGCCTGTACAACTGGCCTCTACACCTGGTATGACGCCTTTAGAGGTCGTCTTTGTGGGTTTAATCCTTGAGGGATCTATGCCCATTTTCTGCACTGTATCATGATAAAGCAGGTTCAGGCTGCTGCCGCCGTCCAGGAGGACTCTAGTGAGGTGAAATCCATCAATGATTGGGTCTAGGACCAATGCGGCGAATCCGCCGTGACGAATGCTAGTGGGGTGGTCCCTTCGATCAAAAGTGATAGGGCAGGAGGACCATGGGTTGAACTTTGGGGCGACTGGCTCCAACGCATATACGTCCCTGAGCGCACACTTCCGTTCCCTTTTGGGGATGTGGGTTGCGTATCATGTTCACCGTACACACTTTGGGGGAAAGCCCTTCTGTCCTCTGTTGTTCGGTGGCCGGGGCTCCTCATCATCATCGCTATGCAGCCCCTTGTCTCTGTTTTCGGCACTTAACTTGCCTGCCTGCTTGAACACCCAACAATCCATGTTGGTGTGATTGGCTGGTTGTTCGGGGGTGCCGTGTATCTGGCACAAGCGATCGAGTATCCGATCTAGACTGGACAAGCCCGGAGTATTTCTTTTGAATGGCTTTTTCCGCTGACTGGGTTTAGAGCCACTAAATCCGGCATTAACTGTCGTATCCTCAGTATTGTTGTTGTTAATGCGGCGCTTGTGCTTGTTGCGACGCGACCTGCCATTGTTGTCCTTGGTATCCGAATTACCAGGGCTCTTGGTCATGTTATTGCTACGGGCTAGCCAGTTGTCTTCTCCCGCACAAAAGCGGGTCATGAGTGTCGTGAGGGCTGCCATGGATTTCGGCTTTTCCTGTCCTAGGTGTCGGGCAAGCCATTCGTCTCGGATGTTATGCTTGAAGGCTGTGAGGGCCTCTACGCCTAGACAGTTGACTATTTGATTTTTCTTGGTTAGGAACCGTGTCCAGAATTGTCTGGCCGATTCCTCTGGTTGCTGAATTATGTGGCTTAGGTCATCGGCGTCTGGTGGTCGCACATAGGTGCCCTGGAAATTGTCAAGGAATGCGGATTCCAGGTCCTCCCAGCAACCAATTGACTCTGCTGGCAAGCTGTTAAGACAATGCCGAGCTGGTCCTTTAAGCTTGAGTGGGAGGTATTTGATGGCATGTAGATCATCACCGCGGGCCATGTGGATATGAAGGAGATAATCCTCGATCCATACCACAGGATCTATTGTGCCATCGTATGTTTTGATGTTTACAGGTTTAAAACCCTCGGAGATTTGATGATCCATTACTTCATCTGTGAAGCATAGTGGGTGTGCGCCGCCTCTGTACTGGGCTATATCACGACGTAGCTCGGCTGAGCTTTGTCTGTTGTGTTCGGCCTGGCCGTATTTGCCATATCCGGCGTGACGGTTATCGTCACATGTCGTGGGGCGCCCACGCAATCCATAGATCGATCTTGTTTACCTTGCCTTGTCCTCCAATATGTCTTGCAGGTCTGGCGCGCTTCCCCGTGCCTTGGTACTTTTTGAGTGGCGCCGGGGTGCGGCTTGAGTCGATGGCCGAATGGCCTCTCTGTCGCGGCCACGGGGTGGCCGGTCGGCCGCATCATACGCTGGTGATGTAGGTTTAGTTGCTTCCTCCTCTGATTGGGGTAGCAGCCTGCGCTTTGGGTAGCTCTTGGAGGGGCGTTCGAGTTTGTACTCTTCGGCAGCGAGGACTTCAGTCCATCTGTCGGCTAGCAAGGCTTGGTCAGCTCTAAGCTGCTGCTGTTTTATCTTGAGGCTGCTTGCCGTGGCCATAAGCCTGCGTTTGAAACGCTCTTGTTCGACAGGATCCTCAGGTACGACAAATTCATCATCGTCGAGGCTTGCTTCGTTTTCGGAGGGAGGCATGTAATTATCGTCCTCGGCCTCTCTGTCTGCCGCTCTCTCATGAGGGTTGGCTTCTCCATCCTCCTGTGCTGAATCTTGCTGGAGGGGGTTGTCTTAGGCACTGTCCAGGGTGTTATTGTCTCCGGTGCCGGAATCGCCGTTTTTTCTGTGGCGGGATTTAGAGCGGCGTCGCTGACGCCGGCGCTTAGGCTGTTTCTTGGAGGGGTCATCCTCCGTTGTTCCATCGCCATCCCCTTCTTTTGGGGTGTCCACCATGTATATGTCATATGATGCGGTTGCTTTCCAGTGCCCTATAGGCGCTGGTTCTTGGTCGTCTCCTTCATCAGCGTCCATACCGTCGATGTCTTCGGAGTCGAAGTCGAGCATGTCGGTTAAATCATCGATAGTGGCTATGAAGTGGGTGGTGGGCGGGCTTCAAATTTCTTCGTCGTCCGCATCCCAACCTTGCTGACCATAGTCCGGCCAGGGCTCTCCTGATAAAGAGAGAGACTTTAGTGAATTCAGGATGTCGCCAAAGGGCGAGTGCTAAAATATGTCCGTGGTGGTGAACTCCATGATCGGAGCCCAATTGGGTTCGATTGGAAGGGGTGTGGAAGATTCGGAGTCCGGAAAGGAGTCCGGCACCTTGGAGTCACGAGCTTCGCGAAGGACAAGACTGGTGTTTGGCTCGATCGCCATAGAGATTGCAGCCCCCGAGGCGGTGTCCAACCATCTATCCTCGATTGGCGCAGTCAGCTCCGAGCTAAGGGTCGGAGCGGACACCTGAGCGGCCTTCTAGACACTGTCCGGCGGCAGAGCTAGATCATGCCCCTCATGATAGTGCGGCGCGCTCAGCTGTGGCTCGAATCCGTCGAAGATCAAGTCTCCGTGGATGTCAGCTGTGTAGTTCAAACTTCCAAATCTGACCTAATGGCCAGGGGCGTAGCTTTCGATCTGCTCCAGATGGCCAAGCGAATTGGCCCGTAGTGCAAAGCCGCGGAATATGAAGATCTGTCCGGGGCGAAAAGTCTCACCCTGGACCGCGTCGTTGTTGATGATCGAAGAAGCCATCGGGCCTATAGGTGACGACACAGAGGAACTCTCAATGAAAGCATCAATGTCGGTGTCAAAACCGGCGGATCTCGGGTAGGGGGTCCCGAACTGTACATCTAGGCGGATGGTAACAGGAGACAAGGGACACGATGTTTTTACCCAGGTTCGGGCCCTCTCGATGGAGGTAAAACCCTAGTCCTGCTTGATTAATATTGATGATATGGGTTGTACAAGAGTAGATCTACCACGAGATCAGAGAGGCTAAACCCTAGAAGCTAGCCTATGGTATGATTGTTGTTTTTGCTATGGACTAAAACCCTCCGGTTTATATAGACACCGGAGAGGGCTAGGGGTTACACAGAGTCGGTTACAATGGGAGGAGATCCACATATCGTATTGCCAAGCTTGCCTTCCACGCCAAGGAAAGTCCCATCCGGACACGGGATGAAGTCTTCAATCTTGTATCTCATAGTTCGGGAGTCCGGCCAAAGCTCATCGTCCGGCCATCCGGACACCCCCTAATCCAGGACTCCCTCACCCATCCATTAGCTTAGCATAATGATCGTTCAGTTTTATTGCTATTGCTTTCTTCATGTCAAATACATATTCCTTTGACTATGAGATTATGCAACTCCCGAATACCGGAGGAATGCCTTGTGTGCTATCAAACATCACAACATAACTGGGTGATCATAAAGATGCTCTACAAGTATCTCCGAAGGTGTTTGTTGAGTTGGCATAGACCGAGATCATGATTTGTCACTCCGAGTATCGGAGAGGTATCGCTGGGCCCTCTCGGTAATACACATCATAAGCTGGAAGGAAACGACTAATGAGTTGGTCACGAGGTGATGTATTACGGAACGAGTAAAGAGACTTGTTGGCAATGAGATTGAACCAGGTATGCAGATACCGACGATCGAATCTCGGGCAAGTAACATACCGATAGACAAAGGGAATAACATATGCTGTCATAACGGTTCGACCGATAAAGATCTTCAAAGAATATGTAGGAGCCAATATGAGCATCCAGGTTTCGCTATTTGTTATTGACCGAAGAGGTGTCTCGGTCATGTCTACATAGTTCTCGAACCCGTAGGGTCCACACGCTTAACATTCGATAGCGATATTGTATTATATGAATTATGTGATTTGGTGCCCGAATGTTGTTGGAGTCCCGGATGAGATCATTTGATACTTGCGAACCATGCCTCATGGGCAAGATGACTAAAACTCCGTTCTCCAGACCAACGGAGTGAGCTAATGACTTATTAGAAATAATACATGCCGATGTATGCGGTCCGATGAGTGTTGGAGAATGCGGCGGGTATTGTTATTTTCTGACCTTCACAAATGATTTGAGTAGGTATGGTTATATCTACTTAATGAAACACAAGTATGAAACATTTGAAAATTTCAAAGAATTTCAGAGTGACGTGGAGAATCATCGTAACAAGAAAATAAAGTTTCTATGATCTGGTCGCGTAGGCGAATATTTGAGTTACGAGTTTGGCCTTCATTTAAAAAAATGTGGAATAGTTTCACAACTCACGCCACCTGGAACATGATGTCTACTATGCAACCTTCTTCTTGTAGACGTTGTTGGGCCTGCAAGTGCACTGGTTTGTAGGACAGTAGTAAATTTCCCTCAAGTGGATGACCTAAGGTTTATCAATCCATGGGAGGCGTAGGATGAAGATGGTCTCTCTCAATCAACCCTGCAACCAAATAACAAAGAGTCTCTTGTGTCCCCAACACACCCAATACAATGGTAAATTGTATAGGTGCACTAGTTCGGCGAAGAGATGGTGATACAGGTGCAATATGGATGGTAGATATAGGTTTTTGTAATTTGAAAATATAAAAACAGCAAGGTAATTAATGGTAAAAGTGAGCGTAAATGGTATTGCAATGTTAGGAAACAAGGCCTAAGGTTCATACTTTCACTAGTGCAAGTTCTCTCAACAATAATAACATAGATAGATCATATAAAAATCCCTCAACATGCAACAAATAGTCACTCCAGAGCCACTAATAGCGGAGAACAAACGAAGAGATTATGGTAGGGTACGAAACCACCTCAAAGTTATCCTTTCTGTTCTATCTATTCAAGAGTCCGTAGTAAAATAACATGAAGCTATTCTTTCCGTTCAATCTATCATAGAGTTCATACTAGAATAACACCTTAAGACACAAATCAACCAAAACCCTAATGTCACCTAGATACTCAATTGTCACCTCAAGTATTTGTGGGCATGATTATATGATATGCATCACACAATCTCAGATTCATCTATTCAACCAACACAAAGTACTTCAAAGAGTGCCCCAAAGTTTCTACCGGAGAGTCAAGACGAAAACGTGTGCCAACCCCTATGCATAGGTTCATGGGAGGAACCCGCAAGTTGATCACCAAAACATACATCAAGTGGATCACGTGATATCCCATTGTCACCACAGATAAGCACGACAAGACATAAATCAAGTGTTCTCAAATCCTTAAAGACTCAATCCCATAAGATAACTTCAAGAGGAAAACTCAATTCATCACAAGAGAGTAGAGGGGGAGAAACATCATAAGATCCAACTATAATAGCAAAGCTCGCGATACATCAAGATCGTGCCATAGAGAGAACACTAGAGAGAGAGAGAGAGAGAGATCAAACACATAGCTACTGGTACATACCCTCAGCCCCGAGGGTGAACTACTCCCTCCTCATCATGGAGAGCGCCGGGATGATGAAAATGGCCACCGGTGAGGGATTCCCCCTCCGGCAAGGTGCCGGAACGGGCTCCCGAGAGGTTTTTGGTGGCTATAGAGGCTTGCAGCGGCGGAACTCCCAATCTATCTTCATCTTCGATGGTTTTAGGGTATAAGGGAATATATAGGCAAAAGAAGTCGGTCGAGGGAGCCTCGAGGGGCCCACGAGACAGGGGTCGTGCCCAGGGGAGGTGGGCGCGCCCTCCTATCCTCTGGCCTCCTTGAAGGTTCCCTGGCTTGTACTCCAAGTCTCCCGGATCATGTTCGTTCCAAAAATAATGCTTCCGAAGGTTTCATTCCATTTGGACTCCATCTGATATTCCTTTTCTTCGAAATACTGAAACAGGCATTAAAACAAAAATATGGGTTGGGCCTCCGGTTAATAGGTTAGTCCCAAAAGTGATATAAAAGTGCATAATAAAGCCAGTAATCATTCAAAACAGATAATAAAATAGCATGGATGCTTCATAAATTATAGATACGTTGGAGACGTATCAACATCCCCAAGCTTAATTCCTGCTCGTCCTCGAGTAGGTAAATGATAAAAGAAAGAATTTATGAACTATGAATGCTAGAAGGTGCACAAGTTTGATCAATGATAATTTCAATCACCTTTTCTAGCATGATTATATGTCATAACAGTAGTTCATCTCATAAAACTTCTCAAGATCAATTAACAAGCTATTCACATGTTAAAGCATAGACCATAAACTTTCTTGAAAACTAGCAAACTTCATTCTTAGTCATCAAACAATTACAATTCATCTTATTTCCAGGGAGGGTCTATGTCAGAGCTTTGATTTAGCAAACTCCACATACTCAACTATCATATAGTCTTCCATGATTGCTAACACTCACGCAATACTATTGGTTATGGAGTTTTAATCGGACACTGAGAAAGATAGGGGCTTATAGTGTTGCCTCCCAACATATTCACCTTTGGGTGATGTCAACAATAATAGTTCATCCTAACTTACATCCAATTGGATATATATATATCAGGATCTTTCCAACACGAGGTGCTTGCCAAAGGATAAAATGAAAAAGGGAAAGGTGAAGATCACCTTTACTCTTGCATAAAGTAAAAGACATAAAAGTAAAAGATAGGTCCTTCACAAAGGGAAGCAAGGATTTGCAGAGGTGCTAGAGCTCGATTTTTAAATAGAGATAAATAATTTTGAGAGGTATGATCTCATTGTCAACATAACAACCAAGAGTTCCCAATATCTTCCATACTACATACATTATAGGCGGTTCCCAAACAGAATGGTAAAAGTTTTTACTCCCCCTCCACCAACAATCATCAATCCATGGCTTGCCCGAAACAACGGGTGCCTCCAACTAACATCAAACCTGGGGGAGTTTTGTTTGCAATTATTTTTGATTTGATTTTGATCTTTTGATCATGGGACTGGGCATCCCGGTTACCAGCCATTTTTCTCGTGAATGATGAGCGGAGTCCACTCATCTTGAGAATAATCCACCTAGCATGGAAGATACTGATAGCCCCTAGTCGCTACATGAGCGATTCGGGCATACAAAACAGATTATTGTTTGAAGGTTTAGAGTTTGGCACATGCAAATTTACTTGGAACGGCAGGTAAATACCGCATATAGGTAGGTATGGTGGACACTCAGGGCAAAAACTGGGTTTAAGGATATTTGGAAGCACAAGTAGTATCTCTACTTGGTGCAAGGAATTTGGCTAGCATGAGGGGAAAGGGCAAGCTCAACATGTTTGAATGATCCATGACAATATACTTTAACTGATATGTGAGAAAAGATAACCCATTACGGTGTCTTCCTTGTCCAACATGAACTCTTTAGCATGTCATACTTAATGAGTGCTCACAATTATAAAAGATGTCTAGGATAGTATATTTATATGTGAAATCTCTCTTCCTTCAATATTCTTTCCTGAATTGTTCAAATGACCAATACAATGCTTGCTAACCTTCAATAAATTTACAACCTCTACTTCTTAGGTGTGAAGTCATTACTCCCCGTGGGATAAGCAAATGAACATATATAATTTCAGATTTATGACATTCAACTCATTCAACCATTTACTCAAAGGATATAAGTGAAGCACACGAGTAAATGAAAAACTACTCCAAAAAGATATAAGTGAAGATCAATGAGTAGCTAAATAATTATGTAACTATGTGAAGACTCTCTCTCATCAAAGAATTTCAGATCTTGGTATTTTATTCAAACAGCAAGAAAAACAAAATAAAATGACATTGCGAGGATAGCACAACTCATGTGAAGAAGCAAAAACTTAGGCTTAGCCGATACTAACCGATAGTGGTTGAAGAAGAAAGGTGGGATGCCTACCGGGAAATCCCCAAGGTTAGATGCTTGAGACTTCTTGAAATATTATCTTGGGGTGCCTTGGGCATCCCCAAGCTTGAACTTTTGTGTCTCCTTAATTCCTCTCATATCATGGTTTCTCTTTTTATCAAAAGCTTCATCCACACCAAACTCAACAAGAACTCGTGAGATATGTTAGTATAAACCAATGCAAAACCTTATCATTTTCTACTGTAACAAATCACTAAAATTATTATTCAACATTTAATAATAAATGCCTCTGCATATTTAATACTTCTATCCTCAAATAGAATCATTAAACAAGCAAACATATGCAAACAATGCAAACATAACAGCAATCTGTCAAAACAGTATAGTCTGTAAAGAATGCAAGAGTATCAATACTTCCCTAACTCCAAAAATTATGAGAAAAATACTACGCTGTAGAAGATTTATCAGATCTCATTATGCAAAAAGTTTCAACATTATACCATTCTCTGAATTTTCTAGGGAATTTTTGCAACAGTGGTAAACTTTCTGTTTTCAAACAGCAATATGTATACTAGCAAAATAAGCATGGTAAAGGCTATCCTTAACATTTTTATTGAAAATATAGATGCAAAACATTATTCTAAATAAAATCAAAAACACTAACAAAAGAAAATGACGCTCCAAGCAAAACACATATCATGTGGTGAATAAAAATATAGCTCCAAGTAAAGTTACCGATAGACGAAGACGAAAGAGGGGATGCCTTCCGGGGCATCCCCAAGATTAGGCTCTTGGTTGTACTTGAATATCACCTTGGGGTGACTTGGGCATCCCCAAGCTTAGGCTATTTCCACTCTTTATTCCATAGTCCATCGAGTCTTTACCCCAAACTTGAAAACTTCACAACACAAAACTCAACAGAAAACTCGTAAGTTCTATTAGTATAAGAAAATAAAACCACCACTTAGGTACTCTAATGAACTCATTCTAAATTCATATTTGTGTAATCTCTACTTTATTCCAACTTCTCTATGGTTCATACCCTCCGATACTACTCACAGATTCATCAAAATAAGCAAACAACACACGAAAAACAGAATCTGTCAAAAACAGAACAGTCTGAAGTAATCTGTATCAAACGTATACTTATGGAACTCCAAAAATCCTACAAAATTAGGAAATCCTAAGAAATTTGTGTAAAAATCCATATAAAAAAGAATCAGATCAGAATCACGTTTTGGTAAATTAACAAAACTAATTTACTGGGTGAAAAAGTTTCTGATTTTCAACAGGATCAACACAACTATCACCGTAAGCTATCCTAAAGGTCTTACTTGGCACTTTATTGAAACAAAAGCTATAGAACATGATTAATACAGTAGAATAATCATGTGAACATACAAAACAGTAAAGGTAAATATTGGATTATCTCCCAACAAGCGCTTTACTTTAATGCCTTTCTAGCTAGGCATTATAATGACAATGATGCTCACATAAAAGATAAGAATTGAAACATAACAGGAGCATCATGAAGCATATGACTAGCACATTTAAATCTAACCCACTTCCTATGCATAGGGACTTTGTGAGCAAACAACTTATGGGAACAATAATCAACTAGCATAGGAAGATAAAACAAGCATAGCTTCAAGATTTTAAGCACATAGAGAGGACACTTGATATTATTGCAATTCCTACAAGCATGTGTTCCTTCCTCATAATAATTTTCAGTAGCATCATGAATGAATTCAACAATATAACCAACACATAAAGCTTTCTTTTCATGATCTACTTGCATAAAATTCTTACTACTCTCCACATAAGCAAATTTATTCTCATCAATAGTAGTGGGAGCAAACTCAACAAAATAATTATCATGTGAGGCATAATCCAATTGAAAACTAAAATCATGACGACAAGTTTCATGGTTATCATTACTCTCAATAGCATACAAGTCATCACAATAATCATCATAGATAGCAACTTTTTTCTCATAATCAATTGGAACCTCTTCCGAAATAGTGGATTCATCACTAAATAAAGTCATGACCTCTCCACATCCACTTTCATAATTATCACAATAATATTCAACATCCTCAAAAATAGTGGGATCATTACTTCCTAAAGTTGACACTCTTCCAAACCCACTTTCATCAACATAATCATCATAAATAGGAGGCATTCTTTCATCATAATAAATATTCTCATCAAAACTTGGGGGACTAAACATATCATCTTCATCAAGCATAGCTTCCCCAAGCTTGTGGCTTTGCATATCATTAGCATCATGGATATTAAAGGAATTCATACTAACAACATTGCAATCATGCTCATCATTCACATATTTTATGACAAGCATTCTATGTAATTCTTCTTCTAGTACTTGAGCACAATTTTCCTTTCCATCATACTCACGAAAGATATTAAAAAGATGAAGCGTATGAGACAAGCTTAACTCCATTTTTTGTAGTTTTTCTTTTTTTAACTAAACTAGTGATAAAACAAGAAACAAAAAGATTCGATTGCAATATCTAAAGATATACCTTCAAGCACTCACCTCCCCGGCAACGGCGCCAGAAAAGAGCTTAGTTGACGGGGTGTGACAGCTGCTTACCTAGCCTCCCCGGCAACGGCGCAAGAAAAGAGCTTGATGCCTACTACGCGACCTTCTTCTTGTAGACGTTGTTGGGCCTGCAAGTGCATAGGTTTGTAGGACAGTAGCAAATTTCCCTCAAGTGGATGACCTAAGGTTTATCAATCCGTGGGAGGCGTAGGATGAAGATGGTCTCTCTCAAACAACCCTGCAACCAAATAACAAAGAGTCTCTTGTGTCCCCAACACACCCAATACAATGGTAAATTGTATAGGTGCACTAGTCCGGCGAAGAGATGGTGATACAAGTGCAATATGGATGGTAGATATAGGTTTTTGTAATCTGAAAATATAAAATAAACAAGGTAATTAATGGTAAAAGTGAGCGTCAACAGTATTGCAATGGTAGGAAACAAGGCCTAAGGTTCATACTTTCACTAGTGCAAGTTCTCTCAACAATAATAACATAGATAGATCATATAACAATCCCTCAACATGCAACAAATAGTCACTCCAAGGCCACAATAGAGGAGAACAAACAAAGAGATTATGGTAGGGTACAAAACCACCTCAAAGTTATCATTTTTGTTCTATCTATTCAAAAGTCCGTAGTAAAATAACACGAAGCTATTCTTTCCATTCAATCTATCATAGAGTTCATACTAGAATAACACCTTAAGATACAAATCAACCAAAACCCTAATGTCACCTAGATACTCCATTGTCACCTCAAGTATCCATGGGCATGATTATACGATATGCATCACACAATCTCAGATTCATCTATTCAACCAACACAAAGTACTTCAAAGAGTGCCCCAAAGTTTCTACCAGAGAGTCAAGACGAAAACGTGTGCCAACCCCTATGCATAGGTTCATGGGCGGAACCCGCAAGTTGATCACCAAAACATACATCAAGTGGATCACGTGATATCCCATTGTCACCATAGATAAGCACGGCAAGACATAAATCAAGTGTTCTCAAATCCTTAAAGACTCAATCCGATAAGATAACTTCAAGAGGAAAACTCAATTCATCACAAGAGAGTAGAGGGGGAGAAACATCATAAGATCCAACTATAATAGCAAAGCTCGCGATACATCAAGATCGTGCCATAGAGAGAACACGAGAGAGAGAGAGAGATCAAACACATAGGTACTGGTACATACCCTCAGCCCCGAGGGTGAACTACTCCCTCCTCGTCATGGAGAGCGCCGGGATGATGAAAATGGCCACCGGTGAGGGATTCCCCCTCCGGCAAGGTGCCGGAACGGGCTCCCGAGAGGTTTTTGGTGGCTATAGAGGCTTGCAGCGGCGGAACTCCCAATCTATCTTCGTCTTTGATGGTTTTAGGGTATAAGGGAATATATAGGCAAAAGAAGTCGGTCGGGGGAGCCTCAAGGGGCCCATGAGACAGGGGGGCGCGCCCAGGGGAGGTGGGCGCGCCCTCCTATCTTCTGGCCTCCTTGAAGGTTCCCTGGCTTGTACTCCAAGTCTCCCAGATCATGTTCGTTCCAAAAATAATGCTCCCGAGGGTTTCATTCCATTTGGACTCCATCTGATATTCCTTTTCTTCGAAATACTGAAACAGGCATTAAAACAACAATATGGGCTGGGCCTCCGGTTAATAGGTTAGTCCCAAAAGTAATATAAAAGTGTATAATAAAGCCAGTAATCATTCAAAACAGATAATAAAATAGCATGGATGCTTCATAAATTATAGATACGTTGGAGACGTATCAGAACACCACAACGTAATGGTGTGTCCGAACGTCGTAACCGTACTTTATTAGATATGGTGCGATCTATGATGTCTCTTACTGATTTACCACTATTGTTTTGGGGTTATGCATTAGAGACAACTGCATTCACGTTAAATAGGGCACCGTCTAAATCCGTTGAGACGACACCGTAGGAACTATGGTTTGGCAAGAAACCTAAGCTATTGTTTCTTAAAGTTTGGGGTTGCGACATTATGTCAAAAGGCTTCAGCCTGATAAGCTCAAACCCAAATCAAAGAAGTGCGTCTTCATAGGATACCCTGAGGAAATAATTGGGAAACCCTCTACCATAGATCCGAAGGCAAGACCTTTATTGCCAAGAATGGAACATTTCTAGAGAAGGAGTTTCTCTCGAAATAAGTGAGTGGGAGGAAAGTAGAACTTAATGAGGTAATTGTACCTTCCCTCAATTTGGAAAGTAGCACATCAGAGAAATCCGTTCCCGTTATGCCTACCCCAACTAGAGAGGAAGCTAATGATGATGATCATGAAACTTCAGATCAAGTTGCTACTGAACCTTGTAGGTCGATCAGAGCATGATCCACACCAGAGTGGTATGGTAATCCTGTCCTAGAAGTCATGTTGTTGGCCAACAGTGAACCTATGAACTATGAAGAAGCTATGATGAGCCTAGATTCCGACAGATGACTTGAGGCTATGAAATCTGAGATAGGATCCATGTATGAGAACAAAGTGTGGACTTTGGAGGACTTACCTGTTGATCGATAATCCATTAAGAATAAATGGATCTTCAAGAGGAAGACAGACGCTGATGGTAATGTCACCATCTACAAAGCTTGACTTGTCGCGAAAGGTTTTCGACAAGTTCAAGGGGTTGACTACGATGAGACCTTCTCACCCGTAGCGATGCTTAAGTCTGTAGGAATCATGTTAGCAATTTTTGCATTTTATGAAATCTGGCAAATGGATGTCAAAAACTGCATTCCTTAATGGATATTGAAGAAGAGTTGTATATGATGCAACCAAAAGTTTTTGTCAATCCTAAAGGTGCTAACAGAGTGTGCAAGCTCCAACGATCCATCTATGGACTAGTGCAAGCATCTTGGAGTTGGAATATACGCTTTGATGAGGTGATCAAAGCATATGGTTTTATACAGACTTATGGTGAAGCCTGTATTTACAAGAAAGTGGGTGGGAGCTCTGTAGCATTTCTGATATTATATGTGGATGACATATTATTGATTGGAAATGATATAAAATTTCTTAATAGCATAAAAGGATACTTGAATGAGAATTTTTCAATGAAAGACCTTGGGGAACCTGCTTATATATTGGACATCAAGATCTATAGGGATAGATCAAGACACTTAATAGGGCTTTCACAAAGCACATACCTTGACAAGATTTTGAAGAAGTTAAAAATGGATCAGTTAAAGAAAGGGTTCTTGCATGTGTTGCAAGGTGTTAAGTTGAGTAAGACTCAAAACCCGACCACGACAGAAGATAGAGAGAGAATGAAAGTCATTCCTATGCCTCAACCATAGTTTCTATAAAGTATGCCATGCTGTGTACCAAACCTGTTGTGTACCTTGCCATGAGTTTGGCAAGGGGTTACAATAGTGATCCAGGAGTAGATCACTGGACAACTGTCAAAATTGTCCTTAGTTACCTAAGAGGGCTAAGGAGATATTTCTCGATTATGGAGGTAATAAAGAGTTCATCGTAAAGGGTTACGTCAATGCAAGCTTTTACACCGATCCAGATGACTCTGAGTCTCAATCTGGATACGTATTGAAAGTAGAAGCAATTAGCTAGAGTAGCTCCATGTAGAGCATTGTAAACATAGAAATTTGCGAAATACATACGGATCTGAATGTGGCACACTCGTTGATTAAACCTCTCTCATAAGAAAAACATGATCACACCTTAGTACTCTTTGGGTGTGAATCACATAGCGATGTGAACTAGATTATTGGCTCTAGTAAACTCATTGGGTATCGGTCACATGGCGATGTGAACTATGGGTGTTAATCACATGATGATGTGAACTAGATTATTGACTCTAGTGTAAGTGGGAGACTGAAGGAAATATGCCCTAGAGGCAATAATAAAGTTGTTATTTTATATTTCCTTATTCATGATAAATGTTTATTATTCATGCTAGAATTGTATTGATCGGAAATCCAAATACATGCGTGAACACATAGACAAACACTATGTCCCTAGTGAGCCTCTCTTAACTAGCTCGTTGATCAAAGATGGTTAAGGTTTCCTAACCATGGACATGAGTTGTCATTTGATAACAGGATCACATCATTAGGAGAATGAGGTGATGGACAAGACCCATCTGTTAGCTTAGCATAATGAGCGTTCAGTTTTATTGCTATTGCTTTCTTCATGTCAAATACATATTCCTTTGACTATGAGATTATGCAACTCCCGAATACCGGAGGAATGCCTTGTGTGCTGTCAAACGTCACAATGTAATTGGTTGATCATAAATATGCTCTACAGGTATCTCCAAAGGTTTTTGTTGAGTTGGCATAGATCGAGATTAGGATTTGTCACTCTGTGTAATGCCCCGAGATCAATGCGCCAGATGTCTTCCATGTTATTCGCGTCATTGCCATGTCATTCGCTTGCGTGTTGCACTTTGCCATGTCATCATCTGCATTTCATCATCATGTTTTTCAAACTTGCATCCTGTCTTTTTCTCCGTTGTCCGTTTCGGAATCCGACACTCTCACATGCACCCCACACCTTCCAGATCTCATTTCGTGAGTAGGAGAAAAACATTCTCGGAATGGGCTGAGATTTGTCGAGTGTCCTTGGTACATTACCGGTAGACCGCATGTCAAATTTTGTTCCATTTGGAGGTCGTTTGTTGCCCCAACGGTTAACCGCATTAACCGCTGAACCCTTTTCTCTTTGCAGCCCAGCACCCCTCCACAACAGCCCACAAGCCCATCTAAACCCCCTCCATGCTCTTCGCCATTGCATCACGAACGTGTGGGTGAAAACCACACCTCAATATCTCTCTCCTAGCTCCCTCTACCTATAAAAAACGTTCCCTCTCCTCCATTTTCGGGTAAAACCCTAGATCTAAGCTCCTTCGCACCACCGGACACGTCTGCCCGCCGCCGGACATGTCCAGCGCCGCCGCCCCGTCCAACCCCATCGCGCCACGTCGCCCTGGTAGCCCCTCCACCGCGCCAGCTCCGCGGGGCCTGCCGCGCGCCCGCGCCCCGCCGCCTCGCGCTCGCCCAAGCCTCCCACGCTGTCGGCTTCCTCCGCCGCCGCACCCCGAGCCCTGCCGCTGAACTCCGTCAGCGCCACCGCCGCCTTCGCCCGACCCCGCCTCCGAGC
>NC_057798.1:525640057-525651688 GCF_018294505.1 Triticum aestivum
CCGGAGTTCTCCATGCCTCGCCGAAATCCGCGCCATCGGTGGATCTGGTCAGGTGGACCAGATCCACCGGCTCGTCCAACCAAACGGCCTGCAGCACCCCTCCATCCCGGATCCGCCTCATCCCTGGTCGACAGCCTGGGCTAGCAGGGTGATGTCATTTGAGTTTCTGTTTGTGTTTCATCCGTAGTTAGATGTTGCTCTTATGTATGATGTTGTTGTATTTATGTGGCATTGTATGCCTTTTGTATGTATCCCCATCTATTATGTAATGGTATGATGTAATGATACCCACCTTGCAAAGCGTCTTGAATATGCGCTTCTATCCTTGGTGGGACCTTCGAGTTCCTCTCGGATAGGATCGCATATTGGGCATGACACTCTGAGTATCGGAAAAGTATCTCTGGGCGCTCTCGGTAATACACATCATAAGCTTGCAAGCAAATGACGAAGGAGTTGGTCACGAGGTGATGTATTATGGAACGAGTAAAGAGACTTGCTGGTAACGAGATTGAACTAGGTATGCAGATACCGACGATTGAATCTCAGGCAAGTAACATACCGATAGACAAAGGAAATAACGTATGTTGTCATAACGGTTCAACCGATAAAGATCTTCGTAGAATATGTAGGAGCCAATATGAGCATCCAGGTTCCGCTATTGGTTATTGATCAGAGAGGTGTCTTGGTCATGTCTACATAGTTCTCGAACCCGTAGGGTCCGCAGGCTTAACGTTCGATAATCATATTGTATTATATGAGTTATGTGATTTGATGACCAAATGTTGTTCGAAGTCCCGGATGAGATGACAGACATGACGAGGAGTATCGAAATGGTCGAGTGGTAAAGACTGATATATAGGGCGATACTATTCGGACACCGGAAGTGTTCCAGAGTGTATCGGGTATTTATCGGAGTATCTGAGGGGTTACCGGAACCCTCGGGGGTAATATATGGGCCATATGGGCCATGAGAGGGGAGCACACCAGCCCACAATGGGTAGCGCGCCCCCCTATGGCATGTGGCCGAATTGGAGAAGGAAAAAGGGGGTTCGCCCCCTTCCTTTCTCTCTTCCCCTTCCCTTTCTTCTCTGGTGAAAAAAGGAAAGGTGGGGGGGGGGCACTTGGGGAAACCCCAAGTAGGATTCGGATCCTACTTGGGGCGCCCCTGGCTGCATCTCCTCCCCTCCCACCCATATATATGTGGGGAGGGGGGCGCCTAGAACACACCAGATCAATTGTTAGCCGTGTGCGGCGCCCCCCTCCACCGTTTACACCCCCAGTCATATTTTCGTAGTGCTTAGGTGAAGCCCCACGGAGATCACTTCAGCATCACCGTCACCTCGCCGTCGTGCTAACGGAACTCATCTACTACCTTGCCGTCTTGCTAGAACAAGAAGGCGGATGACGTCACTGAGCTGAACGCGTGTTGAATGCGGAGGTGTCGTACGTTCGGTACTAGATCGGTTGGATCGCGAAGAAAGTTCAACTACATCAACCGCGTTGTGAAACGCTTCCGCTTACGGTCTACGAGGGTATGTAGACACACTCTCTCCCTCGTTGCTATGCATCTCCATGGATAGATCATTACGCGTGCGTAGAACTTTTTTTGTCTTCCATGCGACGTTTCCCAACAAGGGGGACTCACCACATCGTCTCCTGGTCAGAGGGCTGGTCTGAGGACGCCCATGGCAGTTCACTAATGGGCCACTTCAGGCAACCAATGACATATACAAGGAAGATTCCACAAGATTTAGTGATCAAGACAAGGACTCCTCTCCACTGACGTAGCCGACTAGGATTCTTGTTATACAAGCCGATGCCAATCGATAGAGGATTATGAGATCCATACACCCATTCATCATATCCCTAGGGTTTAGAGCACAACTTACGATTTTGAGGTAGATCAACTCTGTACTTCGATACATCCATAATATAAGGAAGAGCAGGGTGTAGGGTTTTACCTCCATAGATAGGGCCCGAACCTGGGTAGACTTTGTGTGTTCTTCTCTTGTAACCATCGATCCGATCTAATAGCTCGGGCCCCCCTATCCGAGATCTGCCAGTTTTGACACTGACATTGGTGCTTTCATTGATAGCCTCTTGTGTGATCGCAAATGATCGATGGCTGGTCTGCAGATAGACATCAATTTTTTTTCTAGATAGTGGATTCGTGTTAGTGTGCAGATAGACATCATGCTTTACCTCCGTCTAGGTTTATTAGCCTCCCTTTTATTTTGAGCCAAAGTTTGACTATGAATTTAACTAATAAAATGCAAATTATATGTCACAAAAATTATACCATATAAAACATCTTTCAAATACAAATCCACAATATAGCGTATAATTTGTATATTTTTAGTCAAATACATGTTCAAAGTTGGATCCAAAATACAAGGGGGTCTAATAAACACAGACGGAGGTAGTAGTGATCTATGTAGTCCTTTACAATATGGAGGAGTGATCATGCTTAGTTTCAAACTTTTGGACATCACATTTACATCATCTGGTTAAAGCAACAAGCAGCAGCTACGATGGCTGTAAAAATCTTCTCTCTCCTTCTCTACAATTGTGTTTACATCATCAATTTTTTCATCATTTGTTGGAGATTCTTTAAGAAAGAGGAAAGAAGTCCATTTTCACCCCTAAATGTGCCTCAATGGACAAATACCCCCCTGAAGTCGACTTTGGTACAATTTTGACCCTGAAATCTTCAAAACCGGATAAATCTACCCCAAGAGCGGTTTTGTTATGATTTTGGTGGTTTTGGAGATGACATCGTTTTCGTCCTCTCCCCATCTCTCGTGTGCCATTCATCGGTCCGCCATGGACGCCGCCGCCGAGGTGCTACAGCGTCGCCCCGGATACCCCAGCCTCCTCCTTCCCCTCCTCTCCCTTCTCTCACCCTCTCGTGACGGGAAATTGCGTGCCCCGCACGCGCCCGTGCGGCGGTCACCACCGTCGCCGGCGCCACCCACACGACCATCGACCACCTTGAGCCACACCGCAACGTTAAGAAGATTCCCCGCACCTCCCTCTTCTACTATGCCAAAGTGATTGGTACGGGTCACCTCCCGAATTACAGCGTGGACATCGTCTTCCTCGTTTTTGGCTTGCCACCGTTGTGCATGATTCCCTAGCTATGAGGATGCCCGACGCCTCTGCCGCCTTTCCTGAGCTCCCCTCGGTGTTCCCAACGCTGCTGGCGCCTCCCCGGCAAGCCCATCGACCCAAGCTTCG
Source organism: Triticum aestivum (assembly GCF_018294505.1). Taxonomy (NCBI): domain Eukaryota; kingdom Viridiplantae; phylum Streptophyta; class Magnoliopsida; order Poales; family Poaceae; genus Triticum; species Triticum aestivum. The sequence goes on from NC_057798.1 coordinate 525,643,295, forward strand.
TCCATCGTGGATGGCGCCCGGCACCAAAGGGCAACACTTCTGACAGGCGCCGAGACATAGTCGTCGTGCTGCTTGCGTGGGAGATGTGGCCCGTGGAATGGAGTCGATGATGCCAACACCGGCGGTAACATCTGCCGCATTGGAGTCGTGTCGCACTACAAAGATAGACGGCTTGATCTTATTCTTGGACCATGGAGACGCTCCCCGCATGCTGGTTCAAGGCCATGATGGCGCAAGCCCGTCACCCTGGAGGGCGGCCGCTCCACCGCCATTGTTGTGCTTCCCGTCAAACTTGGCCACCAATCCACCATGGAGTCAGTTGGCTGCTGCTGAGGCTTGTCCGTGGTGGCAGAGGCTCCTCTGTGGTGAGCGAGAGGCCCAGTTGTCGATCGTCCCACCAACTGTTCGTCAATAGTTCGATTCAACGTGCTCTGACTATTTTCAGCTAGTGCCTTCCTTCTTTCGTCCTAAATTTTCTACCATGCGTACAAATTAAGATTCAACATCAGGCTGCATGCCAACAAAAGACCGGAGCCGCCCCTGCGGAGGATGAGGTCGCTGATGCCATGCCAGCTGTTCCTCACAGCCATTGGAGTTCAATCCTGATTTAACGAAGACTGCCTAAATTGATCTGGTCATCCCTTATTTTTGTTGGGTTCAACATCCTCACAGCCGAAGGGTAAAAGAAAAGTGGTCAACATCGTAATTATCAGTCAAAACCACCTGAAATGTGACACGTCGGCCCCAAAACTGTTCAAGGGCTTGCCGGTTTTGTAGATATTGGGGTCACTTCAGGGGGTTATGTGTCCGTGAGTCCATATTTTAGGGTGAACTATGAACTTCTTTCAAGAAAGAGAGTAGTTTTTTTAGACAAAAGAAATAGAGTTTTTTTTTTTGAGGATTACAAAAGAAATAGAGTAGGCGAGGGAGGATTCCTTTTTTTGGTGGGACCTTGAGGAGGATTCGACTTGGATGTGCTACCTGAAATTCACTGGGCTCGACTAACCCGCTATGCTGGCCATACGGGTCATGGCCGGGCCTGGCCGGGCTCAGCAGGGCCGTCCTCTGATAAGTTTGTCCTCCTCCCGGAGACCCCGACCGTCCCTCGTCGGGAGAGGGGCCCCGGCTGCGCTCTCCAGTGAGCCTCCACTCCCACCATCGCTCACCTCTCGCCTCACGCACGCAACAGAGTCTCGCTCCCAGACCCCATCACCTCGCGCCGCTCCTCCGCCGCGGCGATGCTCCTCGCCGGGCCGCAGCCCCCTACCCCGCCGCTGCTGCTCCCGGAGAGCAGCGGCGAGGACGGCGGCGCCCACGACCACGACTCCTCCTCGCGGGCCTCGGCCCCGAAGAAGCGCGCCGAGACCTGGGTCCAGGACGAGACGCTCAGCCTCATCGCGCTGCGCCGTGAGATGGACAACCACTTCAACACCTCCAAGTCCAACAAGCACCTCTGGGAGGCCATCTCCGCCAAGATGCGGGAGCAGGGCTTCGACCGCTCCCCGACCATGTGCACCGACAAGTGGCGCAACCTACTCAAGGAGTTCAAGAAGGCGCGCAGCCACGCCCGCAGCAGCGCCGGCGCCGGCGGGAACGGCTCCGCCAAGATGGCCTACTACAAGGAGATCGACGACCTGCTCAAGCGCCGCGGGAAGGCGGCCGCCTCGCCCGCGGGGAGTGGTGGTGGAGGTGGCGCCGCGAAGAGCCCCACGCCCACCTCCAAGATCGAGTCTTACCTGCAATTCGCGGATAAAGGTATGATGCTCCCCCTTATCCTTCTGACTAAGACAGCCTTGCTTTTTGTGCTGAAATGGATAGAGGCATTTCAACTCTTCGTCACAGTAGTATGACAACTTACAACCTCGAGTTTTGACCATAGATCAATGGATTTGGTATGCATCAGTGTAAATTTAGGTACGCATCAATTAGTTATTTCCTGTGCACCGCCAATTAATAGCTGTTAGAAGCACCTTACTGCAGAAATTCGGACATTACAGTGTTGTTTTCTGTCCAGTTCATTGGCTGACTACTGGCACAACATTGTGTAGTAGCATGAAGTTAGTTCATTGCAATTGGTATGGGTCTCCAGCTCGGGGTTGTGTGTCGGTGGGTGCATACTAGATAGCACTATCTGATATGGTTTTGGATTTATATGTGTCTGGTGGGTCTGCTTACTTAATAATGACTGCTGGGTTTAGTAACTGAACATTTGGACTTGTGTTTATATTTGATTTATGATCGATTGGATTTCTGTTAGCTTATGGATTCATGTTCACTGATATCAATCTAGGTTTTGAAGATGCCAACATTCCATTTGGTCCTGTTGAAGGTACTAATATATTCTTCCTCTGCAATAATTGCTACCTATTTCTTTCTGTATCTCATTTTGTCAGCATCTTCCGTGTTTATACCTATGATCTTCCACTTACTTGGCTCAATATTCTGTCAGAAAGTTGTGCCTGCCTAGAGGTTAACATACCAAGCTTGAGCTAAAGTCATTTGTGGACCAGTTGTTATTTTCATTTAATGGGCGAACACACCAAAAATGTTCCAACAATACTGAGTTTCTTGGTGAGGCCTTTTTTTCTCATTACTCGCTAGTTGTAAACTTCATTCTAGAAATAGAGCTGGTGAGGTTTTATAAAAAAAAATTGCCAGATGGTAAGATACATAATTTTAACACTGTTTAGACTGAAACATGGAGATTAAAAACTCTCAAAAGGAGAATGCAGGGAAAGAAATTATCTTTGATTGAAAAGCACAGTTATATCATTGTAAATTAACAAAAAAAGAGTAAAGTGCATTAGAAATCCTATAAGTATGCTGGCAGAGGGTGTCGAGTTAGTCCTAATGAAAGTGCATATTTCAGTCCCAGTAATGCAATAAGTGAGGCATTGCAGGTCCTATCGTGGCTGAATCAGTTCTGACCTCCAAGTGTGGTGGGTTGACCACTGCCAATTAGGCCAGCTGAAGGTCAAATCGTGTGATGTTCAGGGGTGATTCGGAAGCGAGTGGCAGAGCTGCAGCTCCGGCGAATGAAGAAGTGCCCATCTTGCCCGTGTCCCTGCTGACAAACAGGAGAAGGGTCTCCCAACAATGGGAGAGAGGAGAAAGAGGAGGTGGGGTGTTGAAAAAGTGGATAGAGAGAGAGGAGCAGTTGGTAGAAGAAGAAGAGAGGTAATAAATAGGAGGATGGAAAAAAGGATTTATGATTAGAACTTTCAACATTTTTTGTAACTGGAAAAGGTATTGTAACTGCCTGGCGAGAGAGTTTTGCCGCCAAGTGACCCTCAGCCTATGTGGCAGTGTGCTCGACCCACCATGATGCAGGCCAACACTGTTTTGGCCCAGGTAGGACCTTTTGTGACTCACTTATTGCACAGGACACAAATACGCACTTCCGCACTATTAGGACTAACTTGACACCAGTGGCGTAGCCAGAAATAAAACTGTGGGTGTGCACACTCAAAAATAATTGATTGGGCTATTGCCTATTATGATTGGGGGCTGTTTAAAAGGGTTAACTTGGAGAAATTCCTATATGGTAAAAAAATACCTCAAAATTCTGGGTGTGCCGCTGGCTACAGCACTGCTTGACACCCTCGGTATACTTGTAGGACCTCTGTTGCACTTCACTCGTGAAAAAACCTGACATCTAAACCAAGTAGCTCACTAATCAAGGAAAAAAGTCAGATGTGTCATCATGTAAAGATGACGTCTTGACCAGTTTGGTACTAACTCAAACTTGAATTGCACCTTATCGTTTTATTATTCAGTTCATGTATTTTGATAATCCAACTTCTGTCATGAATATTTGCCTACTGCAGTTGTGGTTTGTGAAGACAAGGGATTAGTGGTGATTTTTTTTTTGCCTGTTTCTGTTTTACAGCGAGTCATCCACTTGCCTTAACGACAGCTGATGCAGTTGCAACCAATGGTGTGAATCCATGGAACTGGAGAGACACCTCAACTAACGGTACTGGTTCATACACAATGAAAGTTGAATACATTATAAGGTCTTATGGATTTTCAACAGCATGAAACGGAACGATTGGGAATGCTGCTGTCCAACTGTTCAGTTGATGAACTGAATTTGGTGTTTAACTGGATTAGTATTTGTTCTGGTTATGTCAATATCCTGCTCCTTTAAGAAACCTGAAGACAAAAATGATTTTAAGAACCTATAAACTTAACGAACTCTTCATAGGTGCAATTTTTAGAATGTGGAAGCACCAGTTGATAGTATTATTACTCGCTGGCTTGCTGCTACTGATTTAGTGTATTTCTACTTGATAGGTAACACATAAATTTTATTACTATGTTTTAAGGTGCTAGAACTTTGCTTGGATGGAATCAACACTCAACTCTAGCAACACAAATTAGCACTGAATAATAACATTCTCAGGTCAACTCAATTATTTATGTTCCTTTTCTTAATCTGTTGCATTGATTGGGAAACCTGCATAAACCTCATACAGGTGGAGATAATCAGGGTACTTATGGTGGGAGGGTCATCCTAGTCAAGTGGGGTGACTATACTAAAAGAATAGGGATTGATGGTACTGCCGAGGCAATTAAAGAGGCCATCAAATCGGCCTTTGGATTAAGAACAAGGCGGGCTTTTTGGCTTGAAGATGAGGACGAGGTTGTTCGTTCCTTGGACAGGGACATGCCAGTCGGAGTATATGCTCTTCATCTTGATAATGGTAATTGTGAAATGTATTATTTTCCAAGAAATAAGATATTTTACTTTTCTTATCTTAATAAGAACCAAAAAGGACATAGTATAGTTCTATGGATCATTGATAAATTATTGTTCATTTTTCCTTCCTGACTTGATGAATTTTGCATCTATCTTGCATCATCTTGGTCACTGGTCAGTAATCGGTAAATCTTCTATGCATACTAATGGGCATTCATTTTGATGCTTCTAGTAATGATCATGATGGCCCCACTAAAATGAACCTATTCGGCAACCTGTGTTTGTATGCACATTGTTATTCAAATTGTCTCAATATGTATGAAGCAAAGCAATTGTTGGTTTAATCACTATTGAAGTTCTTTTTAACTCCATTACAAAAATTGTACTCGCTCCATTCACAAATATAAAATGTTTTGGATATTTTGATATGGACTACATATGGACTGAAATGAGTGAACAAACAGACTAAAACGTGTCTATATACATCCGATTCACAAAAAAGTTAGAACACCTATATTTGTGAACGGAGGAAGTGGTTACAGAAGGTTGTCGATCCAATCTCATCCCCAGATGTTCATTTCAGGGATAACAATCAAACTCTGCACATTCGAAGATGCAGACCGCATGACAGTCCGGACAGAAGATAAGACATTCTACACTGAAGACGACTTCAGAGATTTTCTGTCACGGCGTGGTTGGACACTCCTTAGGGAGTATAGTGGCTACAGAGTTGCTGATACTCTGGACGATCTTCGCCCTGGCGCGATTTACCAGGGGATGCGCTCGCTTGTAGATTGATCATGCATCATTTGTCCGACAAAGGGCATCTATATCTGGGGTATGTTGGTTTTGAGCCCAAGTTCGCCCTGCCAAGGTGGAGAGGGTTTTGCTTGCCCATTGCCTGTGTTTTGGCCGAATGGGCAAGTTTTTGGGCTATGATAATAAAAAATAAATGGGAAAACACACCCCTAAATTAATGTCCACCATAGAAGTGGTCCGTCCATACAGGTGAACATAGTTCGAAGCCAGTCCTAGGCATCCCTGACTGTAAATGTATTCCTGTATTCGGGAGCCATATATTTTAAGACTATAGGAATGGCTATCTAGGTAAATATATAGCCATGGAAACAAACTCTGTAAGGTTTCCCGAGTTCAATTTGCTCGGTGCTGTTGTTGCAGGAGCCACGACCAGGCTGTTTGAGATTCATTCAATTGCTTCATGCTGTTGTTTACATGTTGAATGAGGCAGACTGACACGTAAAGAAATATAAGAGCGTTTAGATCACTAAAGTAGCTCTTATATTTCTTTACAAGGGAGTAGTTATTTGGCAAAACTAACACATAGGGTTTTGTTTGGCAAACTTCGCCTCAGAGCTTGTGCGTGGAAAACGGCAGGCGATACATCCAATTCAGGTATAACATAACAGTACTTTTTTTTTGAGAAATAACAGTACAGGTTTTGGTAGAGGCAGGGGGGCAACAGTACGATAACGACGGCCAGACGTGAATGAACGATTCACACAGAGCTTCACGCCTACAGGGGATGTCTGGACGCTCCACCCACAGGTCACTGCTCGTCCAAGTCGTCCACCTTGTACGACACCAGCGTGTCCACCTTGTGGATCTGCCGTCACAGAAACGCACCATTAGCATTAGGTTTCATGGAGCAGTGCAACCACCAATGGACGGAGGATGAGTGAATTGTTGTTGTTACCTTGGTGTCGAACGAGTGCAGCTTCACCATCTGCGGGTTTTCGATGAGCTTGGCGTCGCTCTCCATCCAGGTGAAGGGCACGGTGGTGTCCGAGTCGGTGTAGGCCAGCACGTCGAATATGCCTGCCCAAAACGATCGACGCTTCAGTTAAAAAGGGAGTGTGCCCCAACTAAGAGCGCAAGGTAGAACCAACAGGGTGTGGAGCAATGGCGGCGCGGCTCTGCTTATCCTTCCTTACATGGCTCATCGAGGCAGGGGAGGAAGGAGATGCAGGAGTTGACCTGCCGCATGATGGCCTGGATCTCCCTCATGATCTCCTTGTCGCTCTTCTCCTTCACCGCCCTGACAAGCCATCAGACGCGTCAGATCAACCGCTGTTTCTTCAGTTCGATTAGGACTGAATGGAATAATCGAAGAGGCAGGAAGGCGGGGGGATCAGAGCGGCGTATATGCATACCCTTTCTCGACGACCTCGCCGTCAGTGATGATGTTGAAGTTCCAGCGCTCGAGCACCTCGCCGGTGGCCTTGCTCATGATGACCAGCACAATCCTCTGCAGCTTCCCACCCTCCAGCCACTCTGCGGTCCGCAGCAACATACAGGTGAGGAGCGAAATAATGGATGCTCCTTCCTCGATGGGCAAAACAAGGAGGTAACGAGAGATCTCGGATGGGGAGGACGAGCCTGAGAGCTGGGAGGTGAGGTTGGTGAGGAAGGTCTTGACGGCCTCGTCCTGCGTGAGCAGCATGGGGAGGCCGTACTTCTTCACCTTGCCGAAGCTCTCCTCCGGGTACACCCCGCGGTTGTACAGGATGCTGCAGCCACACCAAACACCACGAATCAATCCCCATTGCCGAAATTTGGCTCTTACCCGCTCCATCTCAAATAAACCGGCGTCGGGGATAGAGACGACGCCGCTGTTTGCCGGCCCGTAGCGCACCTGTTGGCCGCGTAACCTGCCACCGAATCATCCGATCAGACACTGGAGAGGGGAGGATGGGAAGGGAGGGATCGGGTGGCGGCGCGCGCGTACCGAAGAACTCGCTGACGATGGCGGCGGAGCCCTTGAGCGTGATGATGTCCTTGGACGCCGTCCTCGACGCCATCTCTCCTCGGCCTCGGTCGTCCTCGCGGCGGCGCTTTGCCTTCTTCGCGCTCTCTCTCTCTCCGGCTGTGGGTGCGGCGGGCGAGGAGTTGGCTCTCGGGGGAAGAAGAAAGGGGAGCAACGGGCAGCGAGGCGGCGGCTGGGCTATGGAATGGGGACGGGAAATGGGGAAATTGGGAAGTCGGGTCGCGTTTTCGAAATGGATCGGTCGATTTGGTGGATGCGCACGGGGCTGCCTTTTAAAGTGGACCAGACCGGACCGGCGCCCCCCAACGGTCGTCTGTGGGTGGGTGGTGGGCCACTGCACTGGGCTTCGGGTGCGCGATTGCTGCTGCCAAAAAGTTTCCTTGTTCAGCTAATGAAATCTGATGTCTCAAAAAAAAAAAGCTAATGAAATCTGAAATGTATCCAAATCAAAAAAAGAAACTGAAATGTATCTGGTCACGAATCGAATGCACAGTGGCGCGGACAAAGATTGTTTCGACTTGCTTTATTGACTTGTACCCCGAATACAAAGAAGAAGAAAATGGCTTTCGGGGACAACAGAGTGATGAGTGAGGAGGCCAGCTAAACTCCACATTCGCCGTGGGAAGAAATAATATGGTTAGAAAGAAGAGCATAGTTCCCGTTTTTTTGGGGGCGGGGGGACACGCTTCTCGCACGGATCTGTTGATTCAAATACGTTGGGCATGAGTAGCAGTAGAAGGCTGCAAGCATGTCCACTGCATTCTCTTCCTTTGGCTCCGTTCTATTTTTCCAAAAATTCATATTGGTTGGACTTCTTGCTTTGGGAATAGGCAAAAATCAGTTATGAGCCAACAAATTTGCATCATGTTTTGGTTTCCAACGTGAAACCGACCTATGCATGAAGGAG
>NC_057798.1:525652027-525662740 GCF_018294505.1 Triticum aestivum
TTGATTGTTGGGATTTTAAAGATGTGACTAACAACCCACAATGGAGGAAGTATCCAAAAGATACAATCTTTTTTGAAAAGCAATACCACAATACTAATAAAATGCGTCAACCATGCTACAAAAATTCAAGACCAAATTTGATTTATATATAAAAAGGATCTAGATCGCTTAGCTCGGATCTGATGGTCCAAACACATTGATAAATTGTTGGGAGGTTTTTGTGTTTATTTTCCCAAGCCGATGGTCTAGATCCCTTGTAGCTAGGATCTGATGGCCCAAACATGTTGGACATGAGAAGCTGGTGGGTAGGAAATGTCCAGTGTTTTGTATTATTTTGTTGCTTCCGTTCTAGTAGTTCTTCTTTTTAGATTTGAATTTCTTATTCGTAGGACTTTTCGCTTTGGGAATAAGCAAAAATCAGTTATGAGCCCATTAATTTGCATCATGTTTTGGTTTTCAATGTGAAACCAACATATGCATGAGGCTAGTCATAGTGGGAGTAACTTAGTAGCATAGCGCACTTCAAGATTTTTTTGCTTATGTGGCATGTAGTTAATAAAGAGAGAGGTGTTTGGAGTAACATAATATGTTACTGTAACATAGTGCTTCCCGAGAAAGGATGAGTCTACAAGCTAATAAATGAAGCTGTCTATGACACTGGTACTACTTTGCACTATGAAGATAGTAATTTAGACTAGTGTCATATGCATGACACTAGTATAAGTTACTCCCCACTATGACCAGCCTTAAGGTGAGGGTTGGTTATGCATGTAGCATTAATATGTTGACTATATCACCCAATTAAGTCCTTCTTTATTGTTGGGACCATAAGTATGTGACTGACAACCCATGAGGGAAGGAGCATATCTAAATTTTACAGTCTTTTTGAGAAGTAAAATCACAATACTGATAAATTGCATCAACCATGCTATAATATTTCAATACCAAATTTGATTTATATATAAAAAGGATCTAGGTCAGTTAGCTCGGATTGATAAAGTCGATCAACCATGCTATGAAATTTCAAGACCAAATTTGATTTATACATAAAAAGGATCTAGATTGCTTATCTCAGATCTGATGGCCCAAACACATTGATAAATTGTTGGGAGGTTTTCATTTTTATGTTCCCAAGCCGACGGTCTAGATCTCTTCTAACTAGGATCTGATGGTCCAAACACGTTGGGCATGAGAAGCATGAGGCTGGTGGGTAGGACATGTCCAATGCTCTGTTTATTTTTTGTTGCTTACGTTCTACTTCAGATTTGAATTTCCAATTCGTAGGACTTCTTGCTTTGCGAATAGGCAAAAATCAGTTATGAGCCCATTAAAGTGCATCATGTATTGGTTTACAACATGAAACCAACCTATGCATGAAGGAGAGGGGTGGTTATGCATGTAGCATTAATATGTTGACTATATCAACCATTTAGGTCCTTCTTGATTGTTGGGGTTTTAAACATGTGACTAAAAACCCACGATGGAGGGACTATGTCTAAAGGTTACAATCTTTTGAGAAGTAATACCACAATACGATAAATTGCATCAACCATGAAATGAAATTTCAAGACCAAAAGTGACTTATATATAAAAAGGATCTAGATTGCTTAGCTAGGATCCGATGGTCCAGATAGATTGATAAATTGTTGGGAGATTCTTCCCTTTATTTTCCCGAGCCAACGGTCTAGATCTCTTCTAGTTAGGATCTGATGGTCCAAAGACGTTGGGCATGAGAAGCAGGAAGCTAGTGGGTAGGACATGTCTATTTCTTTGTATTGTTTCGTTGCTTCCATTTAGTAGTACTTCTTTTCAGATTTGAATTTCCTATTCATAGGACTTCTTGCTTTGGGAATAGGCAAAAATCAGTTATTAGCCCATTAATTGCATCATTTTTTTGTTTTCGACGTGAAACCTGTTGGGGAACGTAGCATGCAATTTTAAAAAAGTTCTACCTCACGTAAGATCTATCTAGGAGATGCATATCAACGAGAGGGGGAGAGTGTGTCCACGTACCCTCGTAGACCGAAAAGCGGAAGCATTTGACAACGCAGTTGATCTACTCGAACTTCTTCTCGTTCCGACCGATCAAGCAACGAACGTACGTGTCGGGGGAAATCGACACCTATGGAATCACTGGGGATCCCTTCTACGGTTGGCGGGCGCGGGGTTGTGCAAAGTGCGGGTCTGACAGGAAGCACACATATCGTTTACTCAGGTTCGGGCCGTGGAGATGCGTAATACCCTAGTCCTGCTTTGGTGGATGTATTTGAGTGTTCTTGTGTTCTTGAGCTAGCTACAAGGTGTAACTTGCCCAAAAGATCCGAATCCTTCTCCTGGATGCCTCGGGCCTCCTTTTATAGACAAAAGGGGTTGCCACAGTGGCACACAGGAGGTGGAAAAGTGTACAGTGGATGAGTCTATCCTCTGGCACTGTTGGACAAACGCATTTAATGCGCTGCCGACGTGCCCCTCTTGCTTTATCGGGGACGACAAGGAAGCTCGTCCCAGCTGTCGCTGCCTTGCCTGGTTCCGACGCGCGTCCGAGCTAACGAGGCATTGCTGTGCCACGTTGGCTGGCTGCTGGGCTGGCGTGGAGGCGGAGTCTTTAGGAAGATTTGCATGCCACGACGTAGGTGCTTGCTAAGTTGGCATAGAGGCCGCACGTCGCCACGCAGGCGCCTGTCCAGCTGGTTGAGCTAGCAGCTGCATGGGGACGGTGGTGGAGTCTTGGGAGACGTGGGCCCGGCTACGGCCTTGTTGATGTCCTTGGCAAGGATCTTGCCGGGGCCCCGGCAAGGGTCTTGCCGTGGCGTCGTGGTCGTCCCCGGCAAGGATCTTGCCGGGGGTCTTGTGGATTTCCTCAGCTAGGATCCCACTGAGGGTCGTCGTCTTCTGGTCCTCATCTGATCTCGTGTGTTTATGATCTTGACAAAGATCCGCATGCCACCATGGAGGTGCCTCCCGAGCCTTGGTCCCAATGTGGTTGATGGCGTTGGAACCCTTGGGCTCAAGGGAGGCACGCTTCGTTGGCGTCAGGCAAGTTGCCCTGGCAAGGCTCTTGCCGGGGCTGCAGAGGCCGTCCCGACAAGGGTCTTGCCGGGGGAGTCCACCTGGCCCTCTTGCCCTTTGTGTCTCTGGTCTTGGCGTTGCCTTGGCTGTCTTATGCTCCGGCTTCCCTCCTCTGCCCTGCTAAATGTAGCCGCGGGAGCGGCTCTGACTGCCCGTGCACAAGTAAAGGGGACAAAAGGAGAGCCCCTACTTTTGTACACCGACAGGAGCCCCCGGGCCTGGGTACACATAAGCGCGGCGCGTTGTTGGGCTAGGCCCAGAACGGTGCGCGGGCAGGTGGGGTGGATTTTTTTACCGTAGTAACTTTTTCGTCCGCTGCGCTTCCCCATGACCCGCGTTGAGCGCGCGACATGGAGGGTCATGTGTGACGTGGGGGTCATGCATGGGGTGGTTTCCGCACGCATGCATCACATCGTGGTAAAGAGGCGGCTCGCGCCTTCCCCACAAAAAGAGGGAGACGCAGAGGCGCGACTCATTTACTGAGTGGACTCGGGTCATGGTCTTCAAGGTGTCTGCGTCCCATGATCACGGGGTGGGGAACGGTCGCCTCACCCGTCCCCTCGATTCCGCTTGCTCGCCACGTGCCCCCCATGCAGGTGGCAGGCGGTGGAGGCGGAAACCGGGCCGTCGCTGATTGGGGCAGCGGGTCGGTCTCGATTCCCTGCGCCCCCGATGGCCGGATTGGTCGAGTGGGGCAGCCGAGCCCCGACCCCGCCCCTTTATAAGAAGGGGGAGGGGGATGGCATCCCACATCCTTTCATCATCCGCCTCCATTCACTTCGGCTTCTTTCTTCCATCTGCCATGGCGAGAGGAGGCGCCGGCCCTTCGACGATGGCGGCGAGGGTCTCTGCTCGACAGCGCGTCCCTCCTCCCCAAGAGCTCGCAGCGGCGGAGCCGGCCAAGAGAGGAAGGGGGAGGGGGCGAGGTCGAGGCTGCCATGGCGCTTGGGGAAGAGGGCGACGGGGCGGCACACTGCCCTTCCCTCCGTCGGCGATGCCTCTCCCAATGGAGGGCCACGCTGGGGACCAGCCTCGTGAGTTCTTCATTAGGCTGCCGCCGGCCACCGTGCCGTCGCCTTCGTCTTGCTGCTCCATTTGCCCAGAAGATGGAGCTCGATCCGCCCCAGACCCTGAGGCTGCACATGAAGGGCTGCGGGAACGGCGGTATGCGGGTCGACGTCGACTTCCCCGCTCCTCACGTCATGTACCTTCGCCGTGGATGGAAGACTTTTGCTCGTGTCCACAGCCTGACGGCGGGGCTCGTTCTCTATTTCAAATTAGTGGAGAATGGCCTGCTCTCTGTCAAGGTCTTTGGGGACCTTGGAACTCGCCTGAAGTGCTACGTGGAGAGCTCCTCCGATGATGAAGACTCCTCCTCGAGCGAGAGTGACAAGGAGGACAGCGACAACGATGACGAGGGCGTCGAGCGGGAAGGCGCCATCCTCGACTCCGACTGATCGTGCCGCCCGAGGGCCTTCCTCATCAAGCTCTCCATCAGCGCGTTCCCCGTCGCCTCCTTGGGCGGCTGGCGTAGGAGGGTCGGAGAAGGCGAAGAAGGCGGGTGGCAGCCGTCAAGTCGGAGTACGCGGGCACCGACGCCTTCGTCGCGTATTGTCAGCCCGCTGCCTCATCTTCCAGCTCCCCTCCCGGCACTGAGATGTTCTCTTGGTGCCTTCTGCACCTCGCACCTCGCCTAGGCGCTCTTTTTGCCCTCTTGCTATCTTGTTCCACCTTCTGAAGAGAGGGACAAGAAAAGGATTACAGGCATCTTATCTCTTTTTAGTTTGTAACCCTGTGGGCACTTGTTAATTTTAAGACTTCTAATCCCCTTGCTCATGTTTTTTATTTCGTATGAACTATACCTGTATGGGATGTTTTTAATGAAAAAGGGTGTTTGTCGGGTTCTTTGTGCATGAGCGAGGCCCATGCCAAGGAATGAATCCTTGTTATTTTTAAGATAAACATTGTCGCCCAGCAACAGGCCTTGCCGTCCCCTTTCAGTCGACCATTCTCACGCTCTTGGCGGAGGCAGGGGCGAAGTAGAGTTAGGCCCTTCGTTTATTCCCTTGCCACCGCGACTACGACCCGGTTTCGACCCAGGGACTTGGGTACAGGAAAAAAGGGGAGCACGGTGGTCTAGGAGCAAAACGAGGTTTCATATGTCCCAACTTCATACGGAAATGCACAATAGAGGATAAAGGACTTATCTGAATCTGCAGCCCCCGGCAGCCTTGGCTTTCCGTGGTTGGATTCTTGTATCTGCAGCCCCCGACAACCTTGGCTTGCCGAGGCCGGAGCGCTGACTCGTTCTCTTTCTTCCAAATAGCTTAGCAAAAACGTCCATGTACCCTACGAACCAAAGAGGACGGAAAGGAACAGAGAAACACACACTCGACCTCTATGCTAGGGGTTAGTCGCCGCTAAGCACTATCAACCCTAACCGAGGGAGAGACTTAACCTAGCATGCATGCTAAAACTCAAGGTGCCAGCGCTTCATTTATTTATGCTCAGGCTTTGCGCTTGGCTTTGTATAGAGGGTTACATGCCTTGCCGGCAAGGCTTGTACAAAAGGTGGTTTGCCGGGGGGCCCGATAACCGCGCCTTATGGGTAAAACTTGTGAAGATGTTCAATGTTCCATGAGTTTCTCACTGGAATAGCATCTTTGGTCTCCAGGCGGAGTGCGCCGGGCTTGGTGACTCATATTACCCGATAAGGGCCTTCCCACTTTGGCGTCAACTTGTTGGAATTCTTGGCCGATTAAACGCGCCGAAGAACAAGGTCGCCTTCCTCAAAACTTTGGGCATGAACCTTGCGGCTATGGTAGCGGCGCAAGGCTTGCTGGTAGCGCGCTGCTCTCACAGCCGCCCGAAGACGATCTTCCTCAAGGAGCACTGCGTCATCTTGCCGCAATTGCTCTTTCTCAAGCTCGTCATAAGCGAGCACTTGAGGTGACCCGTATGTGAGTTCCATGGGGAGAACTGCTTCTGCCCCGTATACCAGGGCAAAGGGTGTCTGGCCGGTGGCTCGATTTGGCGTCGTTTTGATTGACCAAAGAACTGCCGACAACTCATCAATCCAGCGCCTTCCGTTTTGGTGCAGCCTGTCAAAAGTCTTGGTCCTCAGGACTTGCAGTACTTCAGCATTTGCCCTCTCCGCCTGGCCGTTGCTTCGTGGGTGCGCCACGGAAGCAAAACAGACCTTGCTGCCGTGGTCTTGGATGTACTACATGAAGGTGTGGCTTGTGAACTGCGTGCCATTCCAAAGCTTGCTTCCTGACCTTCTGCTTGACAGGTCGTGCATGGGGACATGCAGCAAGATGGTGCTCAATCACTTCCCTGGGAATGCCGGGGATATCGGATGCTTGCCATGCAAACACATCGACATTCGCCCGCAGGAAAGTGACGAGCGCTCTTTCCTATTTGATGTCGAGGGTGGAGCTTATGGTGAAAGCCCCTCCCGTGCCATCCTCCTTGACGGACACCTTCTTGGTCTTTGGTGGTGCAGCTCTGGATTTCTTGCTCTTGCCGGTGGAACTCTCTGGCACGTCCTCGATGGGAGCACAACACTCCGAAGAGGTGCGCTTGCCGGAGTGGGTGCGAGAGGTCTTGCCGGTCTTCTTCCTTCCCGGGGCTTCAGCGGCAGGAGCAAGGGCCTTGGCGGCAGTCGCTGCAACTGCTTCCCGGTAGAGTTGGTCGGCGCAGATCAGCACGTCCTTCTTGTCGGAGGGGATGGTGATGATGGTCATCGGCCCAGGCATCTTCAGCGTGTTGTAGGCGTAATGTGATGCCGCCATGAACTTGGCTAGTGCCGGGCGGCCGAGGATCCCATTGTAGGGCAAGGGGATCTCGGCTACATCAAACACAATCCTCTCCGTCCTGTAGTTCAACTCGCCTCCAAACGTCATAGGCAGCGTGACCTTACCATTCGGCTGACTCTTTCCCGGATTGACCCCTTGAAACATGCCCGTCTCCTCAAGGTCTCCATCAGGAATTTGCAGCCTCTTGATCACAACGGGCGAGATCAAGTTCAGACCAGCCCCGCCGTCAACTAGCATCTTTGTCACCTTGAGGTTGCGTATCGTTGGTGAAACCAACAATGGCAAACACTCGACCACAGTTGTGCGATCAGGGTGGTCCTCGGTGTCAAAGATGATAGGCATGCTGGACCACTTCAGTGGCTTCTGAGCGTCGAACGATGGCTCTGCTGCTATGATCTCACGCGCCCACTGCTTGAGCTGGTGGTGAGAGGTATGCAGTGAGGCGCCACCGTCGACGCATATGGCCTCCGTAGCTTTCGAGAACTCATGCTCACCGAATTTGTCATCCTCGTCATGATCATCGTCTTCCTGCTTCTTGTTGCGGCCCCAAGCGGGCCTCTCTTGCTGGTTATCCTTGCCGCGGCGGCCTCCTTGACCGCCATGCTTCTTGCCGGATCCTTCGGCACCATCCTGACCCTTCTCCTTGTCCTGCCTCTCATACTCGGCTTTTTGCCTTTCAGCAAGCAGCTCGACTTGTCGGCAGTTCTGGAGGTCGTGGCCCTTGGTGCGGTGGATCTTGCAATATTGCTTGTCGGCAGCCGCCAAGGCCCGGCAAGTGGCGCACCCTGCAATCTCCTTGTCGGGGTCATCTGCCTTGGCTTTCTTGGCAGTGCCGGTGTCGTCGGATCCCTCGACGGCAAGCACGGCCTTGCCCTTGCGTTTCCTATTGCGGCGCCGGCCCTTCTTCGTCGGGGCGGCGGTGTCTTCATCTGTAGAGTCGGTTTCTGTGTCGGCGTCCTCGTCGGGTACTTCCTTGACCTTGTTCATCGCCAACTTTTGGCGCATCTTGCGGTTGCGCACATTCTGATGGAATGCGCTGATCACGGCGGTGGGATGAACATCTAGGATGTTGTATTGCACTCGGGTGAACCTCTGTATGTACTTGCGCAGGTTCACACCATCCTTCTGGGGAATGATGTGCAAATCGCTCGCCTGGCCATGAGCTTGGTGGCCTCTAGTGAAGGAACCAATGAACTCATGACACAGATCCGACCAAGAAGAAATGTAATCCGTCGGCAAGTGCATCGACCAGGACATGACATTGGGTTTCAGGGCCAACGGGAAGTAATTGGCAAGCACCTTGTCATCGCGAGCTCCAGCGGCTTGCATCGCGATGGTGTAGATGCTAAGGAACTCCGACGGGTGGGTCTTGCAGTTGTACTTCTCGCCGATGTCGGGCTTGAACGTGCGGTGTGACAACCACTAGAATGGCCATAGCTCACGGGTAAAGGCTGGGCAACCCACCTCGTAAGGTAGGCCGCCGGAGCCTCCCGGTGCTTGGTGGTCCATAGCGGGCCCCGCCCGCCTATCTGACTGGTGGCGTGTATCACGCCGGCGCTCGATGGTGGTTTGAGCGTCTTCATGGGCTTGCTCTCGAAGAACTTGGCGCTGGTCGCGGTGGGTCCGTGGGTCGGACGACGCTATGGAAATGTTATCACAAGCGTCATCACGACGAATCGACACCCACGATGACTGGCGTGGAGGTGGAGAGTGCACCGTGGCCGCAGCACCCCCGGCCCCTCAACCACTGGCGTGCGGTGGTTCGACGGAGCGCCGGCCTGAGGGCCCTGCCGGCCGTGGCTCGTCTTTGTTGGCGACGCCGACGAGGCTCCAGATGGTGGCTCTCCACTCGTCGAGCCTTTCCACAGAAGGAGGGAAGTCGAGGAGCAACTACACACGCGCCAAAGCTTCTGCCAGCGTGGGCGGCGGCGAAAGCTACGTGGACCGTGACGCGCTCCGACTCCTAACCATGTTAGAAGGAGCTCCATCACGGCCCTACGGTTGCACGCCATTTTTGCCAGCGCTTCGACGGGCATGTTGGCCTCCTCCATTCCGCGAGTGATGCACGGGACTCTTCCCACGGCGGCACCCGGGGTCCCCAGCGTGGTGGCCCTGCTCGTCACGCACACCCTAGGAAGAGCGCATCGCGGGCGCCGGCGTAGGCGACTTGGAGGTCGCCGCACCGCCCGTAGGTGGCCCGGCGCCGCCCTTGGAGGGCCCCGCGCCGCCTGCGGGGGCCCGGCTCCGTCTTTTGATTTGGCGGCGTGCGACCCATTGTCTCGCGCACGCACGACGCCGCTCGCCAGGCTCTAACTGCCAGAGCGATGTGGGTGTTCGCGGGTCGTGCTTCGGCTTCCGTCCGCGACCGCCCCACCACTCACCCGCACTGGTATGGGACGTCCGGCTCTGGATGAACCGATCGCCGTGATCGCCTTCTTCTTGGGAGCCATGGCGATGAAGAACTGCTAGGCTAACTGCGAGACCGGATTTTCACAACTGCGCCCCCTACCTGGTGCGCCAAAGATGTTGGGGAAATCGACACCTATGGAATCACTAGGATCCCTTCTACGGTTGGCGGGCACGGGGTTGTGCAAAGAGCGGGTCTGACAGGAAGCACACAGATCGTTTACCCAGGTTCGGGCCGCGGAGATGCATAATACCCTAGTCCTGCTTTGGTGGATGTATTTCAGTGTTCTTGTGTTTTTGAGCTAGCTACGGGGTGTAACTTGCCCAAAAGATCAGAATCCTTCTCCTAGACGCCTCGGGCCTCCTTTTATAGACAAAAGGGGTTGCCACAGTGGCATACAAGAGGTGGAAAGGTGTACAGTGGATGAGTCTGTCCTCTGGCACCGTTGGACAAACACATTTAATGCACTGCCGACGTGCCCCTCTTGCTTTATCGGGGACGGCAAGGAAGCTCGTCCCAGCTGTCGCTGCCTCGCCTGGTTCCGACGCGCGTCCGAGCTGATGAGGCGTTGGTGTGCCACGTTGGCTGGTTGCTGTGCTGGCGCGGCGGCGGAGTCTTTAGGAAGATTTGCATGCCACCACACAGGTGCTTGCTGAGTCGGCATAGAGGCCGCATGTCGCCACGCAGGCGCCTGCCCAGCTGGTTGAGCTAGCAGCTGCATGGGGACGGTGGTGGAGTCTTGGCAGACGTGGGCCTGGCTGCGGCCTTATTGATGTCCTCGGCAAGGATATTGCCGGGGCCCCAGCAAGGGTCTTGCCGTGGCGTCGTGGCATCGTGGTCTTGTGGATTTCCTCGGCTACGATCCCGCCGAGGGTCGTCGTCTTCTGGTCTCATCTGATCTCGTGTGTTTATGATCTTGACAAAGATCTGCATGCCACCACGGAGGTGCCTCCCGAGCCTTGGTCCCAATGTGGTTGATGGCATTGGAACCCTTGGTCTCACGGGAGGTGCGCTCCGTTGGCGTCAGGCAAGTTGCCCCGGCAAGGCTCTTACCGGGGCTGCGGAGGCCGTCCTGGCAAGGGTCTTGACGGGGGAGTCCACCTCGCCCTCTTTCCCTTTGTGTCTCTGGTCTTGGTGTTGCCTTGGCTGTCTTGTGCTCCAGCTTCCCTCCTCTGCCCTGCAAAGTGTGGCTGCGGGTGCGGCTCTGACTGCCCGTGCACAAGTAAAGGGGTCAAAAGGAGAGCCCCTACTTTTGTACACCGACAGTACGGCACCTCCGAGTTTTGCACACGTTCAGCTCGATGACGTCTCTCGAACTCTTGATCCAGCAAAGTGTTGAGGGAGAGTTCTGTTAGCACGACGGCGTGGTGACGGTGATGGTGAAGTGATCCGTGCAGGGCTTCGCCTAAGCACTACGTG
>NC_057798.1:525663085-525677923 GCF_018294505.1 Triticum aestivum
GGCTAGCAATGTTTGTTGTTTGTTCTAGCGGTGCCCCCCCTCATAGATATAGGTTGAAGGGGAGGAGAGGCAGCCAAGGGGGCACCCCAGTTAGGAGGAATCCTACTTGGGCACCTCCCAATTCGGCCTCCCCCCTTTCCTATTCCTATTCGGAGTAGGGAGGGAAGAGGGGGAAGGGGGAATCCTATTCCTTTTTTCCTTTCCTCCTTCCCCTTTCATTCTCCAATTTGGCCATCCCATATGGGGGGGCGCACCAGCCCCTTTGTGGCTGGTGTGTTTCCCCTCTTGGCCCATAAGGCCCATATAGTTTGCCGGGGGTAGCCCGAAACCCCTTTCGGTGACCCGATACGTACCCGGTAATCCCAGAACACTTCCGGTGTCCGAATACTATCGTCCTATATATGAATCTTTACCTCTCGACCATTTCGAGACTCCTCGTCATGTCCGTGATCTCATCCGGGACTCCGAACAATGTTCGGTCACCAAATCACATAACTCGTATAATACAAATCGTCATCAAACGTTAAGCGTGCGGACCCTACGGGTTCGACAACTATGTAGACATGACCTAGACACCTCTCCGGTCAATAACCAATAGTGGAACTTGGATGCTCATGTTGGCTCCCACATATTCTACGAAGATGTTTATCGGTCGAACCGTTATGACAACATACGTTATTCCCTTTGTCATCGGTATGCTACTTGCCCGAGATTCGACCGTCGGTATCTTCATACCTAGTTCAATCTCGTTACCGCCAAGTCTCTTTACTCGTTCCGTCATGCATCATCCCGTAACTAACTCATTAGTTACATTGCTCGCAAGGCTTATTATGATGTGCATTACCGTGAGGGCCCAGAGATACCTCTCCGATACTCGGAGTGACAAATCCTAATCTCGATGTATGCCAACCCAACAAATACCTTCAGAGATACCTGTAGAGCATCTTTATAATCACCGAGTTACGTTGTGACGTTTGATAACACACACGATATTCCTCCGGTATCCGGGAGTTGCATAATCTCATAGTCAAAGGAATATGTATAAGTCATGAAGAAAGCAATAGCAATAAAACTTAACAATCATTATGCTAAGCTAACAGATGGGTCTTGTCCATCACATCATTCTCCTAATGATGTGATCCCGTTCATCAAATGACAGCACATGTTTAAGGTTGGGAAACTTAACAATCTTTGATTAACGAGCTAGTCCAGTAGAGGCTTACTAGGGACACTATGTTTTGTCTATGTATCCACACATGTATCAAGTTTCCGGTTAATACAATTCTAGCATGAATAATAAACATTTATCATGATATAAGGAAATATAAAATAACAACTTTATTATTGTCTCTAGGGCATATTTCCTTCAGTCTCCCACTTGCACTAGAGTCAATAATCTAGTTGACATCGCCATGTGATCTAACACTAATAGTTCACATCTTTATGTGATTAACACCCATAGTTCACATCGCCACGTGATCAACACCCAAAGGGTTTACTAGAGTAAATAATCTAGTTCACGTCGCTATGTGATTAACACCCAAAGAGTACTAAGGTGTGATCATGTTTTGCTTGTGAGATAAGTTTAGTCAACGGGTCTGCCACATTCAGATCCATATGTATTTTGCAAATTTCTATGTGTATAATGCTCTGCACAGAGCTACTCTAGCTAATTGCTCTCACTTTCAATATGTATCTAGATTGAGACTCAGAGTCATCTAGATCGATGTCAAAGCTTGCATCGAGGTAACTCTTTACGACAAACTCTTTATCACCTCCATAACTGAGAAATATCTCCTTAGTCTTCTAAGGATAATTTGGACCGCTGTCCAGTGATCTACTCCTGGATCACTATTGTACACCTTTGCCAAACTCATGGCAAGGTACACAATAGGTCTTGTATACAGCGTGGCATACTTTATAGAACCTATAGTTGAGGCATAGGGAATGACTTTCATTCCCTCTCTATCTTCTGTCATGGTCGGGTTTTGAATCTTACTCAACTTCATACCTTACAACTCATGCAAGAACTCCTTCTTTGACTGATCCATTTTGAACTCCTTCAAAATCTTATCAAGGTATGTACTCATCGAAAGTCTTATCAAGCGTCTTCATCTCTCTCTATAGATCTTGATGCCCAATATCTAAGCAGCTTCACCGAGGTCTTTCTTTGGAAAACTCCTTTCAAACACTCCTTTATGCTTTCCAGGAAATTCTACATCATTTCCGATCAACAATATGTCATTCACATATACTTATTAGAAAGTTGTAGTGGTCCCACTCACTTTCTTGTAAATACAGGCTTCACCACAAGTCTGTAGAAAACCATATGCTTTGATGACTTTATCAAAGCGTATATTCCAACTCCGAGATGCTTGCACCAGTCCATAGATGGATCGCTAGAGTTTGCACACTTTGTTAGCACCTTTAGGATCGTCAAAACCTTCTGGTTGCATCATATACAACTCTTCTTTAAGAAATCCATTAAGGAATGCGGTTTTGACATCCATTTGCCAGATTTCATGAAATGTGGCAATTGCTAACATGATCCGGATAGACTTAAGCATTGCTACGAGTGAGAAAATCTCATCGTAGTCAACACCTTGAACTTTTCAAAAACTTTTTTGACAAGGCTAGCTTTGTAGATAGTAACACTACTATCAGCGTCCGTCTTCCTCTTGAAGATCCATTTATTCTCTATAGCTTGCCGATCATCGGGCAAGTCAACCAAAGTCCATACTTTGTTCTCGTACATGGATCCTATCTCAGATTTCATGGCCTCAAGCCATTTTGCGGAATCTGGGCTCATCATCGCTTCCTCATAGTTCATAGGTTCATCATGTTCTAGTAACATGACTTCCAGAACAGGATTACCATACCACTCCGGTGTGGAACGTGCTTTGGTTGACCTACGAGGTTTGGTAGTAACTGATCTGAAGTTTCATGATCATTATCATTAGCTTCATCTCTTGTTGGTGTAGGCATCACGGGAACGGTTTTCTGTGATGAGCTACTTTCCAATTCGAGAGAAGGTACAATTACCTCATCAAGTTCTACTTTCCTCCCACTCACTTCTTTCGAGAGAAACTCCTTCTCTAGAAAGGATCCATTCTTAGCAATTAAGACCTTGCCTTTGGATCTGTGATAGAAGGTGTACCCAACAGTTTCTTTTGGGTATCCTATGAAGACGCACTTCTCCGATCTGGGTTCGAGCTTATCAGGCTGAAGCTTTTCACATAAGCATCACAACCCCAAACTTTAAGAAACGACAACTTAGGTTTCTTGCAAAACCATAGTTCATATGGTGTCGTCTCAACGGATTTAGATGGTGCCCTATTTAACGCGAATGCAGCTGTCTCTAATGCATAACCCCAAAACGATAGTGGTAAATTGGTAGGAGACATCATAGATCGCACCATATCTAATAAAGTACAGTTACGACGTTCGGACACACCATTACACTATGGTGTTCCAGGTGGCGTGAGTTGTGAAACTATTCCGCATTGTTTTAAATGAAGGCCAAACTCGTAACTCAAATATTTGCCTCCGCGATCAGATCGTAGAAACTTTATTTTCTTGTGACGATGATTCTCCACTTCACTCTGAAATTCTTTGAACTTTTCAAATGTTTTACACTTGTCTTTCATTAAGTAGATATACCCATATCTACTTAAATCATCTATGAAGGTTAGAAAATAACGATACCCGCCGCGAGCCTCAACACTCATCGGACCGCGTACATCGGTATGTATTATTTCCAATAAGTCAGTGGCTCGCTCCGTTGTTCCAGAGAACGGAGTCTTAGTCATCTTGCCCATGAGGCATGGTTTGCAAGCATCAAATGATTCATAATCAATTGATTCCAAAATTCCATCTGCATGGAGTTTCTTCATGCGCTTTACACCAATATGACCTCAAAACGGCAATGCCACAAATATGTTGCACTATCATTATCAACTTTGCATCTTTTGGCATCAATATTATGAATATGTGTATCATTACGATCGAGATTCAATAAACCATTCACATTGGGTGTATGACCATAGAAGGTTTTATTCATGTAAAAAGAACAATAATTATTCTCTGACTTAAATGAATAACCGTATTGCAATACACATGATCAAATCATATTTGTGCTCAACGCAAACACCAAATAACATTTATTTAGGTTCAACAGTAATCCCGAAGGTAGAGGGAGTGTGCGATGGTGATCTTATCAACCTTGGAATCACTTCCAACACACATCATCACCTTGCCCTTAACTAGTCTCTGTTCATTTTGCAACTCCTGTTTTGAGTTACTAATCCGAGCAACTGAACCTGTATCAAATACCCAGAGGTTACTACGAACACTAGTAAAGTACACATCAATAACATGTATATCAAATATACCTTTGTTCACTTTGCCATCCTTCTTATCCGCCAAGTATCTAGGGCAGTTCCACTTCGAGTGAGCATTTCCTTTGCAGTAGAAACACTCAGTTTCAGGCTTGGGTCTAGCTTTGGGCTTCTTCATGGGAGTGGCAACTTGCTTGCCATTCTTCTTGAAGTTCCCTTTCTTTCCCTTGCCCTTTTTCTTGAAACTACTGGTCTTGTTAATCATCAACACTTGATGCTCTTTCTTGATTTCTACCTTCGCTGATTTCAGCATCGTGAAGAGCTCAGGAATCATTTTCATCATCCCTTGCAAATTATAGTTCATCACAATGTTAAAGTAGCTTCGTGATAGTGACTAGAGAATTCTGTCAATCAATATATTATCTGGAAGATTAACTCCCACTTGATTCAAGCGATTGTAGTACCCAAACATTCTGAGTACATGCTCACTGGTCGAGCTATTCTCGTCCATCTTGTAGGCAAAGTACTTGTCAAAGGTCTCATACCTCTCGACACGGGCATGAGTCTGAAATACCAATTTCAACTCTTGGAACATCTCATATGCTCCGTGGTGTTTCAAAACATTTTGAAGTCTCGGTTCTAAGCCATAAAGCATGGTGCACTAAACTATCAAGTAGTCATCATACCGAGCTTGCAAAACATTCATAACGTCTGCATCTGCTCCTACAACAGGTTCGTCATCTAGTGTTGCATCAAGGACATAATTCTTTTGTGCAGCAATGAGGATAATCCTCAGATCACAGACCCAGTCCACATCATTGCTACTATCATCTTTCAACTTAGTTTCCTCTAGGAACATATAAAAAATACAGGAGAGCTATATGCGAGCTATTGATCTACAACATAGATATGCAAATACTATCAGGACTAAGTTCATGATAAATTAAGTTCAATTAATCAAATTATTTAAGAAATCCCACTTAAAGAGACATCCCTCAAGTCATCTAAGTGATACGTGATCCAAATCAACTAAACCATGTCCGATCATCACGTGAGATGGAGTAGTCATCAATGGTGAACATATCTATGTTGATCATATGTACTATATGATTCACGTTCGACCTTTCGGTCTCTAGTGTTCCGATGCCATGTCTGTACATGCCAGGCTCGTCAAGTTTAACCCGAGTATTCCGCATGTGGAAAACTGTCTTGCACCCGTTGTTTGTGAACGTAGAGTCTATCACACCCGATCATCACGTGATGTCTCGAAACGAAGAACTGTAGCAATGATGCATACTCAGGGAGAACACTTCTACCTTGAAATTTAGTTAAGGGATCATCTTACAATGCTACCACCGTACTAAGCAAAATAAGATGCATAAAAGACAAACATCACATGCAATCAAAATATGTGACATGATATGGCCATCATCATCTTGTGCCTTTGATCTCCATCTCCAAAGCACCATCATGATCTCCATCGTCACCGGCTCGACACATTGATCTCCGTCTCGCCAACTATTGCTTCTACAACTATCGCTAACGCATAGTGATAAAGTAAAGCAATTACATGGCGTTTGCATTTCGTACAATAAAGCGAAAACCATAAGGCTCCTGCCAGTTGCCGATAACTTTTACAAAACATGATCATCTCATACATTAACATATATCACATCATGTCTTGACCATATCACATCACAACATGCCCTGCAAAAACAAGTTAGACGTCCTCTACTTTGTTGTTGCAAGTTTTGCGTGGCTGCTACGGGCTTCTAGTAAGAACCATTCTTACCTACGCATCAAAACCACAATGGTGATTTATCAAGTTTGCTGTTTTAACCTTCAACAAGGACTGACCGCTGTCAAATTCTATTCAACTAAAGTTGTAGAAACAGACACCCGCCAGCCACCTTTATGCAAAACTAGTTGCATGTCAGTCGGTGGAACCAGTCTCATGAACGTGGTCATGTAAGGTTGGTCTGGGCCAATTCATCCAACAATACCGCTGAATCAAAATAAGACATTGGTGGTAAGAGTATGACGATCACCGCCCACAACTCTTTGTGTTCTACTCGTGCATATCATCTACACATAGACCTGGCTCGGTTGCCACTGTTGGGGAATGTAGCATGCAATTTCAAAATTTTCCTACGCTCACGCAAGATCTATCTAGGAGATGCTTAGCAACGATAGGGGGAGAGCGTGTCCATGTACCCTCGTAGACCGAAAGCATTTGACAACACAGTTGATGTAGTCGAACTTCTTCTCGTTCCGACGAATCAAGCACCGAACGTACGACACCTCCGAGTTCTGCACACGTTCAGCTCGATGACGTCCCTCGAACTCTTGATCCAGCAAAGTGTCGAGGGAGAGTTCCGTCAGCACGACGGCATGGTGACGGTGATGGTGAAGTGATCTGCGCAGGGCTTCGCCTAAGCACTACGCGAATATGACCGGAGGCGTAAACTATGGAGGGGGCGCCGCACACGACTAACAATGTTTGTTGTTTGTTCTAGCGGTGCCCCCCTCATATATATATATAGGTTGGATGGGAGGAGAGGCAACCAAGGGGGCACCCCAAGTAGGAGGAATCCTACTTGGGCACCTCCCAATTCGGCCTCCCCCCTTTCCTATTCCTATTCGGAGTAGAAAGGGAAGAGGGGGAAGTGGGAATCCTATTCCCTTTTTCCTTTCCTCCTTCCCCTTTCCTTCTCCAATTTGGCAAGCCCATATGGGGGGGGGACCAGCCCCTTTGTGGCTGGTGTGTTTCCTCTCTTGGCCCATAAGGCCCATATAGTTTGCCGGGGGTAGCCCGGAACCCCTTCCGGTGCCCGATACGTACCCAGTAACCCCAGAACACTTACGGTGTCCGAATACTATCATCCTATATATGAATCTTTACCTCTCGGCCATTTCGAGACTCCTCGTCATATCTGTGATCTCATCCGGGAATCCAAACAACATCCGGTCACCAAATCACATAACTTGTATAATACAAATCGTCATCGAACGTTAAGCGTGCGGACCCTATGGGTTCGAGAACTATGTAGACATGACTGATACACCTCTCCGGTCAATAACCAATAGCGGAACCTGGATGCTCATATTGGCTCCCACATATTCTATGAAGATCTTTATTGGTCGAACCGTTATGACAACATACGTTATTCCCTTTGTCATCGGTTTGTTACTTGCCCGAGATTCGATCGTCGATATCTTCATACCTACTTCAATCTCATTACCGGCAAGTCTCTTTACTAATTCCGTAATGTATCATCCCGTAACTAACTCATTAGTTACTCTGCTTGCAAGGCTTATTATGATGTGCATTACCGAGAGGGCCCAGAGATACCTCTTCGATACTTGAAGTGATAAATCCTAATCTTGATCTATGCCAACCCAACAAATACCTTCGGAGATACCTGTAGAGCATATTTATAATCACCCAGTTACGTTGTGACATTTGATAGCACACAAGTTATTCCTCCGGTATCCGGGAGTTGCATAATCTCATAGTCAAAGGAATATGTATAAGTCATGAAGAAAGCAATAGCAATAAAACTTAACGATCATTATGCTGAGCTAACGGATGGGTCTTGTCCATCACATCATTCTCCTAATGATGTGATCCCGTTCATCAAATGACAATACATGTCTATGGTTAGGAAACTTAACCATTTTTGATTAACGAGCTAGTCTAGTAGAGGCTTACTAGGGACACTGTGTTTTGTCTATGTATCCACACATGTATCATGTTTCCGGTTAATACAATTCTAGCATGAATAGTAAACATTTATCATGATATAAGGAAATATAAAATAACAACTTTATTATTGCCTCTAGGGCATATTTCCTTCAAAACCATCCTATGCAAGAAAGAGAGGGGTGGTTATGCATGTAGCGTTCATATGTTGAGTATATCACCCAATTAGGTCCTTCTAGATTGGTGGGATTTTGAACATGTGACTACCAACCCACGATGAAGGAGTATATCTAGTATTACAATCTTTTGTGAAGTAATACCACAATACTGATAAATTGCATCAACCATGCTATGAAGTTTGAAGACCAAATTTGATTTTTATATAAAAAGGATCTAGATCGTTTAGCTTGGATCTGATTGTCCAGACACATTGGTAAATTGTTGGGAGGTTCTTGCCTTTATTTTTTCAAGCCGACGGTCTAAATCTTTTCTACCTAGGATCTGATGGTCCAAACTAGTCGGGCATGAGATGAAGGAGGCTGGTGGGTAGGACATGTCCAGTGCTTTGATTGTTTTGTTGCTTCCATTCTAGTAGTACTTCTTTTCAGATTTCAGTTTCCTATTTATTGGACTTCTTGCTTCAGGAACAGAAAAAAACCAGTTATGAGCCCATTAATTTGCATCATGTATTGCTTTCCAACATGAAACCAACCGATGCATAAATGAGAGGGGTGTTTATGCATGTAGCATTAATATGTTGGCTATATCACCCAGTTAGGTTCTTCTTGATTGTTGGGATTTAAAAGATGTGACTGACAACCAGCGATGGAGGGAGTATACCTAAAAGTTACAATCTTTTGGAGAAGTAAAATCACAATACTCATAAATTGCATCAAACATGCTATAATATTTCTATTCCAAATTTGATTTATATATAAAAAATATGGGTTTTCTATTTCGATGCCCCTGGTTGCTTAGTTGTGCTCAGTTTTGCCCAAGGCATCTAACTTTGCTCACTTTTGCCCTCCCTCCTCCACCACCAGCTCACATAAGCCCAAACCTTGCACTGCCGTCTGGTAAACCGTTTGACCGTTACCTCCTGACTAGTTTTTCTGTGTGTCTCCTCCTGACTAGTGGGGCCACCTTATATCCTTACAGGTGGGGCGGAGGCAGCGTACTGCATGTGTGGTGCAACCTCTCTCTCTCTTACCACATTTCAAACAGCCCATACACCAGCCGTTCCCCATAGAACCGCCGCCACCGTTGCTAGAGCACCCATCGATAGCCGACGGGGCGACCGAGGAAAGATTGCACCGTACCCCCAACCATACCTACCGAGCCCACCATCGTTGCCCCAATCTAGCCTGCAATCGACTGGAACCCTCGCCCATGGTGCACTGATTTGCCGCGTTTCGTGCCCCAGGCTTGTACTGGCTCGAGGGGATCTGGAGGGTGGACTTGCGACAGCAGATTGAACTGCATAGGCTTGGGCAATGTCGAGGGACACCAACCTCCATCCAATCGACCATGGGGAGGATTGGATCGAACTAGGAGCAGCAGAGGACTCATGGATTCCATCTGGGTAAGCCTCGAACCCCTTGAAATGTGTGATCTAAATCGATAATATGCCGAGTATTTGACCAATGGCGAGTGAATTGTTACCTGCTTGACTGAATTATTGCCTGCCTAACTATAGAATTGATCCAACACTTGTTTTTCGGCTCGCGGTTACGATGGAAACTAGCATCCTGTGAGGTACAAAAGTGCATCATTTGTTTGGATTCTGGATTTTGGTACAATTATTTCTTTTAAAGATTTATGCAACTCCCTCTATTCTGATTATCCCTGGAGCCAAGCTGATGTTGTTGAACTGAATTTTAAGGATTTAGACTGCATATTTTTGTTGGGGAACGTAGTAATTTCAAAAAATTCCTACGCACACGCAAGATCATGGTGATGCATAGCAACGAGAGGGGAGAGTGTTGTCTACATACCCTCGTAGACAGAAAGCGGAAGTGTTATGACAATGTGGTTGATGTAGTCGCACGTCTTCACGATCAACCAATCCTAGCACCAAAAGTACAACACCTCCGTGATCTGCACATGTTCGGCTCGGTGACGTCCCACGAACTCACGATCTAGTAGAGTGTCAGGGAAGAGCTTCATCGGCACGACGGCGTGATGACGGTGATGATGAAGCTACTGGCGCAGGGCTTCGCCTAAGCACTACAAGGTTATGACCGAGGTGGATTATGGTGGAGGGGGGCACCGCACACGGCTAAGAACAATGTCTGTTGTGTGTTCTAGGGTGCCCCCTGCCCCCGTATATAAAGAAGCAAGGGGGAGGCCGTCCGGCCCTTGGGCGCGCCAAGGAGGGGAGGAGTCCTCCTCCTAGTAGGAGTAGGACTCCCCCTTTCCTCGTCCAACTAGGAGGAGGAAGGGGGAAGGAAGGAGAGGAAGAGGAGAAGGAAAGGGGGGGGGCGCCCCCCTCCCTAGTCCAATTCGGACTCCCTATAGGGAGGGGGCGCGGCTGCCCCTTGTGGGCTGCCTCCCCTCTTCCCTATGGCCCATGTAGGCCCAATAGTCCCCCCGGGGTTTTTGATAACCCCCCGGCACTTTGATAATTATCCGGTGACCCCCGGAACTCATCCGGTGTCCGAATATAGTCATCCAATATATCAATCTATATTTCTCGACCATTTAGAGACTCCTCGTCATGTCCGTGATCACATCCGGGACTCTGAACTATCTTCGGTACATCAAAACATATAAACTCATAATACCGATCATCACCGAACGTTAAGCGTGCGGACCCTATGGGTTCGAGAACTATGTAGACATGACCGAGACACGTGTCCGGTCAATAACCAATAGCGGAACCTGGATGTTCATATTGGCTCCCACATATTCTACGAAGATCTTTATCGGTCAAACCGCATAACAACATACGTTGTTCCCTTTGTCATCGGTATGTTACTTGCCTGAGATTCGATCGTCGGTATCTCAATACCTAGTTCAATCTCGTTACTGGCAAGTCTCTTTACTCGTTCTGTAATGCATCATCCTGCAACTAACTCATTAGTCACATTGCTTGCAAGGCTTATAGTGATGTGCATTATCGAGAGGGCCCAGAGATACCTCTCCGACAATCAGAGTGACAAACCTAATCTTGATCTATGCCAACTCAACAAGTACCATCGGAGACACCTGTAGAGCACCATTATAATCACCCAGTTATGTTGTGAAGTTTGATAGCACACAAAGTGTTCCTCTGGTATTCGGGAGTTGCGTAATCTCATAGTCATAGGAACATGTATAAGTCATGAAGAAAGCAAAAGCAATATACTAAACGATCAAGTGCTAAGCTAACAGAATGGGTCAAGTCAATCACATCATTCTCTAATGATGTGATCCCGTTAATCAAATGACAACTCATGTCTATGGCTAGGAAACATAACCATCTTTGATTCAACGAGCTAGTTAAGTAGAGGCATACTAGTGACACTCTGTTTGTTTATGTATTCACACATGTACTAAGTTTCCGGTTAATACAATTCTAGCATGAATAATAAACATTTATCATGATATAAGGAAATATAAATAACAACTTTATTATTGCCTCTAGGGCATATTTCCTTCAATTTTCAATAACAATACTTCTAGGAATAAGATTGAAGAATTCATTCTTGCAAGTAGGGACTTTTACCACTTCAACAAAATTTGGGTGAATACTAATCATTTTAAGATCTTCCTTGTTGCTATTAGAAGTGGCACCCTTGTTCTTGGTGACGTAGACTTAAAGATTTTTATGAGAGTTTTTTCAATAGTTTTAATAGAAGAAAAGGCTGAGCTTAAGTTACTAAAAATTTCTTCCAACTTACCAATCTGAGGGGGACTTTCTTCTACTCTTTCGTTAACTACGGTTTCCTTTTCACTTAGTAATTTGAGAGCATCTCCCACTTTTGACCCAATTTTATTAGCAAGAACATGCATCCTTTTATCCAAAATTTCATTTTTTTTCTTCAGTGATCATCTTCTTTTCAATAGCATCTAAACTTTGCATAACATGCTCAAGAGTTAGGATTGTTTCATTAATAATGATAGGTGGTGCACCCACTAGATCTCTCGTAGCATTAAAAGCATCCAAAGATGGACACATCAAGAAATTTCCACCGGTAATCGTATCAAGGACAAATCTATACCAAGTGATAATGCCCACATAAAAACTGTGAAGAAGAACAACGGTAGATTGCTTACGAATAGATCTATGATGAGCATTGCAAATCCTATACCAAGCATCTTTTAGATTCTCCCCTCCCCTTTGTTTAAAGTTAAGAACCTCATTCTCAGGGGTACACGCAATAGATGAGGAACTAGCCATAATGACAAAGTAGGCAAGCAAGACAACACGAAAACAAAAGATCAAAAGAGAAAAAAGGAGAATGAAAAAGAAGGCAAAACGGGCAAATTTTTGTGAAGTGGGGGAGATGAAAATGAGAGGCAAATGGCAAATAATGTAAATTACAAGGAGATGAGGTTTGTTATTAGGAACCTGATAGATGTTGATGATGTCTCCCCGGCAACGGCACCAGAAATTCCTTTGACGCGGCTTGAGACTCCTTTGGTATTTCCCCAAAGAGGAAGGGATGATGCAGCACAACTACAGTAAGTATTTCCCTCGGTTATGAAACCAAGGTTATCAATCCAGTAGGAGAACCAAGCAACATTATGTAAATGGTACCTACACACAAAGAACAAATACTTGCAACACGACTAGGCCTGGGCATTCGGTTAGACCGAACCGATCGGTTTGGTGCCTCTGTTTAGTTTAAAATTTGGTTTCCTGATTTTCCTAACCGATCGGTCATCATAGAAATCAATAACCGAGACTTCGGTTGACCGAAAATTTGGTGCGGTGTTCGGTTATGCCCGTAGAGATCCGAACTGGTTGGGAGGAAGAAATCGACAATTAATTTTAGGCAACCAAACACAAAGGGCCGAACAGGAACAAATCAAAACATGGACCTGGGGAAATAGTAGAATGAATTGATGCATCGTTGAAATCAGGCAGCCGACCATGAAGGACCAATGGCCGCCAGCCCACGACTGCATGAGGGCGATGGACGTTGTCGGCCATTGGTGCGCGGGGGCAGGGGCGCCGCCTGCCGCCAGCGCGCAGGACCTAGACGGAAGCACGCAGCCAGCAGCGGAGCAGCCGCTAAGGATGCAGTGGGGAAACGAAGGCGGCGACCCTACGTGATGTGCGTGTGTGAAGCCTCTCGAGCGAGTCCAAGATAAGGTTCGGGAGCTGCTTGTGCTGTATTTTAGGGAAAGCTGTGTGCGTGTGTTGTTGGATGGCCTATTGGGCTTAGTTGGCTGGGAGTGCTTAACATAGTGCATTATTTCGGTTAGTTCGGAGGATTCAGTCAACAAACTCGAATGACCAAATTCACTGAAGGTATTTCGGTTTCTGACATTAGCTAACCAAGCGAGCAACCGAAGTTTCGGTCCACGGTTATTTCGGCTTTGATCTCGGTTATTTCGGCTCCGGTCTTTGGTTCTTGGCTTTTATGCCCACCCCTAAACCCGACACGTAAGAGGGATTGTCAATACCTCCTCGATAAAAAAGATAGATTAAATTGTATGAGATTGGACAAATACATCTGAATAAAACATGACATAAAATAAGTAAAGAAAAAGTGCAGCAAGATATTTTTGGGTTTTTGGAATAATAGATATGAAAACAATAATATAAAAGATAGACCCAGGGGCCGTAAATTTCACTAGTGTCTTCTCTTGAGAAAATAGCATACGATGGGCAAACAAATTACTGTTGGGCAATTGATAGAAGAACAAATAATTTTGATGATATGCAAGGCAATGATCATGAATATCAGCATCATGTCCAAGATTGGTAGACCGACTCCTGCATGCATCTACTACTATTACTCCACACATCGACCGCTATCCAGCATGCATCTAGTGTATTAAGTTCATGGAGAAATGGGGTAATGCAATAAGAACGATGACATGTTGTAGACAAGATCTATTCACGTAGGAATAAACCCATCTTTTTATACTTAATAGCAATGATACATACATGCCTCGCTACCCCTTCTATCACTGGGTGAGGACACTGCAAGATCGAATCCATCATAAAGCACCTCTTCCCATTGAAAGAAAAATCAATCTAGTTGGCCAAACCAAACCAAAGTTTCAGAGAAGAAATATGAGGCAATTAATAATCATGCATATAAGAGATCAGAGAAGACTCAAATAATATTCATCGATATCACTACTGGAATCAGGATCTTTGCCGTCAGCTAGCTAATGGCAAAGAAAGTCTTTGCCATCAGGTTAAATGAAACTGATGGCAAAGACTAAGCTGACGGCAGAGATATTGTTTGCCATCAGCCGGTACTTTGCCGTCCGCTAGCTGATGACATAGGTGCATTGCCGTCCGCTCGCTGACGGCTAAGAGGGAGGGTGGACCACTAGCAATAGCCACCTAACGACCACTTTCTTTGCCGTCCGCTAGCTGGCGGCAAAGAAAGTGCACAAACTAATGTCCGTTAGCTGGGCTCTTTGTCGTCTGCTAGAAGACGGCAAAGAACCGTGTCCTAACTAAAAGTCAAATACGCCCGCGTCCGACCCCTCTCTCTCTCTCTGTCCCCTCTCTCCGCCCCGTGCCCGAGCTGCCGCCTCCCCACGCCACGAAAGTCACCGGCCGCCTCGTGCCACCCCCGCCGCCGCCCCGCGCTACCCCCGTCGCCGGCCACCCCGCCCCTGTGCCGCCCC
>NC_057798.1:525678212-525698419 GCF_018294505.1 Triticum aestivum
TGCGCCGCCCCGGCGACCCCCTCTCTGCCCCCGCTCAAGCCTCAAGGTACCCCCTCTCCCCCACTGGTAATATTCCTCCAAGTGCTCTTGTTCTCCTTTACATTAGGTGTTCACATGGAGGCAGAGAAACAAAACTATTTCTTAATTTGCT
This sequence comes from Triticum aestivum, assembly GCF_018294505.1. Classification (NCBI taxonomy): domain Eukaryota; kingdom Viridiplantae; phylum Streptophyta; class Magnoliopsida; order Poales; family Poaceae; genus Triticum; species Triticum aestivum. The sequence goes on from NC_057798.1 coordinate 525,678,364, forward strand.
GAGACCTAACTTTCAAGCATCTCTAGTCCTTGTTAGAGACCCCTTTGTCAGTGTCAAAACCGTCAGATCTCGGGTAGGGCATCCCGAAATTTGCGTCTAGGGTCGATGGTAACAGGAGAACGGGAACACAATGTTTACCCAGGTTCGGGCCCTCTTGATGTTGGTAATACCCTACTTCCTGCTTGATTGATCTAGATGAATATAAGGATTACAAGAGTTGATCTACCACGAGATCGTAATGGCTAAACCCAAGATGTCTAGCATGTATGATTATGATCGCCTCTACGGACTAAACCCTCCGGTTTATATAGACACGGAGGGGCCTAGGGTTGTACAGAGTCGGTTTACAGAGGAAGGAATCTTCATATACGAATGCCAAGCTTGCCTTCCACGCAAAGGAGAGTCCAATCTGGACACGGGAGGAAGTCTTCTGTCTTGTATCTTCATGACCCATCAGCCCGGCCCACATCACATAGCCCGGACGCCTGAGGACCCCTTAATCCAGGACTCCCTCAGTAGCCCCTGAACCAGGCTTCAATGACAATGTGTCCGGCTTGCAGATTGTCTTCGGCATTGCAAGGCGGGTTCCTCCTCTGAATATTCCAAAGCAGCCTTCGAACACTGAAAACGTGACCGGCTCTGCAAAACAGATACCACACATAGCCACAGACAGTATAATATTTCATGAGTCCCATCTACTGACAACTTTTGTAGCGACACATTACGTCCCTGCCCGACCATTATTTCGAACTGTTTTTAGCCTCCTGCTCCATGTTTCGAGATGCGGTTTCCATTGGCACGTCTTGTCGAAGCAGAGATCATGTCCCCTTATTGCGGGATTCTCATCAATACGGGCATGGGTAATCCAACCGTGCCGTCTGCACGACCCTTGGGGAATAGGCGAGTTTTAAGGCGAATGGGGAGGCGCTTGATATTTGCTGGCTTTATAAAGAGATAAGGATTCACCTTATCCCCCACACCTTCTTTCTCTCTGCCCACCCATTCTCGAGCTCCAGCGCCCAAGCTTCCATCCTTTCCGCCTCAAAAAAGCACTCCGACCATGTCTGGATCTGGAGCGCAGGGCAAGTGATGGCCTCCTCCGTCACGGGGAAGGATATCACGAAGCTCCGGGAGTCGGGGTACTTGGCCCAGGAAATCGTCCACCGGCTTCCGGCCAAGGGGAGGATCGTCCCCACCCGAAGCCCCATGAGAGGGTGGTGTTCATTCCCCACTTCGTCCGCGGGTTAGGGTTTCCTCTCCACCCCTTCGTCCGTGGACTCATGTTCTACTATGGGCTAGATTTCCATGATCTGGCCCCAAACTCCTTCCTCAACATCTCAGCATTCATTGTCGTGTGCGAGGCCTTCCTCCGCATCCCACCCCACTTCGGATTGTGGCTAAAGACCTTCAATGTGAAGCCGAAGGTGGTGGATTGCCAGCATGCAGAGTGCGGAGGTGCTATGGTGAGAAAATTGCCCAATGTCCCGTGGCTCAAAGGCACCTTTGTGGAGACTGTCAAAGGGTGGCAGCAGCAATGGTTCTACATCACAGAGCCCCGTGACACCACCTGGGCCGCGGCTCCCGAATTCAAGTCTGGGGCCCCAATGTGGCTCACCTCCTGGCTAGAGAAGGGCTTGGACTGGGCCTCGTCGGACGAGCTGACGGCGCTGCAGATGCACATCAAGAGCATGGTGGATAAGAACATCAAGCTTGTCAATGTGATCCAGGTGATGCTTTTTCGCCAGATCCTTCCTTTCCAAAGCCGGACTTGCAATTTGTGGGAGTCCGATCCAGCCAAGCACCAGACCTTGCAATAGCTCTTCGGCTCTACGCATGAAGGCATCTGGAAGGTGCTTTTCAAGGACAATGAGACGTGGCCGAAGACGATCGAGGACTGCGGTTACAACCTGACCCATCCCGCCAGTCCGTTAAGTTTTTCGTATTTCAAGGTGTATCCTTCACCTGTACATTCGAGGAAGATGTCTAAGCTTCCCTATCTGTCTTTTCAAGGCTGGACGAAGAAGGCGAAGCAGATTCAGTGTCCAGCTCCGCTAACCGAAAACCCAGCTATCCACTTCTGACGAAGATGCTAGTTCCGGCACCCTACCAGTCGCTGGAGAAGAAGGCAAAGAAGACCAGAAGTGGCCTCCGCCATAAGGGCACTTCGTACGTGACGTCCGAAGATGTCGAAACCTACTCCTCCCCTGCCGCCGAGGATGACGAGGAGGAGGAAAGCAACTCTCCCCCTGAGGGGGGAAGGAAGAAAAGGGCGGCCTCCACGGGTCTGGAGGCAGAGGCGTCCAAGAAAGGGAGGGTCTCCCTCGCGGACAACTCCGCGTTGGACACCGATAGCAGCTCCGGGTGGCGTCCCCGGGAGAAGCCCCTGGCCGAATTGTAAGTACTCAAAGGCACTTATACACATATATCCAGTTTATTTACTTCGACCATTTTAATATGTCAAATCATGCGCTACAGTCCGGCCCACGCCCGCCCCCAGTGATCCTCATCTTCGGGGAATTCGCTGGATCCAAAGGTGATGGACAACGAGTCACTTCCGGTGGCCTCCTCTCACAAGGCTACAAACGACGCTGAGGTGTTGTCCCGAAGGACCTTCCCAGGCCAGGGAGAGGTACAGGAGGCCGTCAGGGTGGCGCCAGAGGGCGATACCTCGGCCGCCGGACACATGGGGGAGCAAATCCCCCTGGAAACTGGCGATGGGGGCCATATCCAATTCGTCCCCCAGCCGATACTATTCCGGAGGCCCATGCGGCTCCGGCATCAGGCAAGCAGCCTCCTTCGAAAGAAGTAGGTGCACATATTCCGCGGGTGACCTCTGTCCATCCAAAGGCACCGGATACTTTACTAGAAGTACTGCAAAGTGCTTCCATTGTTGAGGAACACCGTACCCTTATGGGTACGGTTGTTGAGAGGGTTCAGTTTGCTAAGAGCGGACTGACCGAAGCCTGCACCAGCCTTCTAACAGGCTTTGAGGTATGCGACGTAATTTATGCAAAAAGAATGTCATAGTATAGACAGTAGCCCCTGAGACTCTGTTTGGTGTTCGAAAAGAAAAGCCGGACAGAGGATCAAATAATTTCCGCAGGAGACTAACCATACATGTCTATATGAATAAGCAGGCGTCGATGCTAGCTGCAACCTCCCATTCTGCCGAAGTCTCCAAACTGAAGGAGAGTCTGGAGCGGTCCGAGGAAGAGCTCGGCCGTGTGAAAAAACAACTAGAGGACAAGCAAGGTATGCAATGGTCTATTTAGATGCACAAAGGTATGAATTATTTGTGTTGATCATGGTGTCATGATATTTCGTAGGAGCGGCAACCGAGGTGGAGACCCTCAAGAAGGTGCCGGTCGAGGCCCAGAAGAGAGCGGCAAAGGAACAAGCCGCCCGCGAAAAACATGAGGCCAGGGTCGGTGAGGTCCAGCAGGAGCTCCAGGACACCATGAAGAAATGCGAGTCCTTGGAGCGCAATATTGTGGATCAAGAGTCCGAACTTGCCGAGGCCCGCCAAAGTGCATGCCCGGGTTGAAGCCCAGGGCGCCCTCCAGGAAATCCAGGAAGCCAGGAAAATCGCGGCGGGTAAGGCCTTTATTATTCAGAGCAAATTTGTGAAGAAAAGGTACCTCTCACTGACCCGAATTTGGAGTTGTCGAGGAGCGTTTGCGGATCTGCCGCGTAGTGTTGCTGATGTAGCGGAGTTCTTCTGAGCCGAAGAGGGGAGCTCAACGGAGAAGCTGTTCTGGTCGCAATACCTTGCGCCAGAGCATCCGGTGCCCTTTAGCGATCAGCTGAAATAGCTGACCGAACTGCATAGGGTGGCTGAATTGGCCATGAAGGATTTGATAATTCATCTATGGCCTGCCGAAGCCATACCCAGCAGCTACTTCGGGGCCGTGAAGCGGCTGGTCAATGCCTGCCCTCGGCTTGATGCCATCAAGCAATCTGTCTGCATCAAAGGTGCACGGATGGCCTTCGCCCATGTCAAGGTTCAGTGGGAGAATATGGACGCCGTCAAGCTCGCGACCGAGGGACCGCCCGCGGGCAAGGAGCACCGCATGCCCGAGCGGTATTATGATGATGTCCTAAAGGGATCCCGCATTGTAGAGGGCCAATGTGCAAAAGACATTATCTTTGAATGAAGAGCCTCATGTCGTCCCATCCTGTATTATGAAACAAAGCCGATGTGTAATATAATGCTTTGTTGTTTGTTTGAAAATGTTGCCTCCTGTGCGGCCGTTTTATTAAACCTGAGAGTTGGCCAGTCGTTGGCTTCAGCCCCCACGTAGGTAGTACGGGGGTGTTCGGGCTGAAACCTAAACACTCTTGATCCAAGAGTTTGGTCCTTGAAGGAGGTGTTTAGCGCAGCGAACCAGACAACCGGACTATGTGGCTTTATCACCCTCACTTAGCCATAGGAGTTTGACAATAGAAATGTAGGCGCGGCCCCTAGTTAGTATTTGTTAATCCGGACTAGGGTGCTGTAGATACCTGATCGGGTGGAGGCTGATCTGTCGCATAATGCGGGAAAATCGTAAGAGATTTTAACCTCCGAATAGCTGACCAGCTCTCGCTGCATCATGACAGTCAGTTTTCGGCTTTCTCTACTAAGGTGTTTACCCGGATAAACCAGAAACACAATCACAGTAGTTCTCCCTTTACTACCCTAGCCGATAGGACGGAACATGAGGTAGTAAGCACAAGAGCCAGGCAACGCAACTATTGATCAAAGATATGATTCGGAGCCGATGCATATAATGCTAAATTCAGGGTGCCGAACTATACTGTAAAAAGTGTCCGGACTTTGTTGCCGAAGTATGGAGCACAATGAAGCCCCTGGCGAATTAAAGCGTACCAAAGTGTACGGGTGCAATCGATAAGAATAGCGAAATAAAATAAAGTAGTAAGCCAGTGCCACATAAGTTGGGCCGCAAACTATTTTCATTATAATTTGATTAAGACGTCAAAGCGTATTTGTACAAATAATGCAGTGAGCAACATGGCTATTTGACATGCCGAGACCAAGGGGGAGCTGCGTGCGGGTCCTGAAAATAGGTAGAGTGGCAGTCAAGAAGATCTCCTAGAGATTCCTCCATATGTCTATGTTGCTTGCCACCTTGGTATATCCATCCTTCGAAAGGATCGATGATCAGGCCGTCGTGAGGGGCCTGTGGAAAAGAAACCAAAAAAGGGTAAAAAGAAAAGGAAAAGTATGTGTGTCCGGGGGAGGTCGAGCCGTATTACGGACCACAATCGAGTTATGCCTCCGTCTTTGCCTATGGTATTTTGAGTGCGTAATTATGTACGCGCAGTACATACGCCGCCATTTGGTCAGGACTGAGATGGTGGCCGAATTGCTAGTCAAGCTCCTGACGAGCTGGGCTGTCATCCTGCAGAGTAGTCCCGACTCGTTTGACAGTGTTCGGGAGCTTGGCCGCCGAATTAAAATTCTGCTTGATAAGGCCGCTCTGTACTTTTGCTGCCAAGGCCGCGGTGTGCTCCTCGATGCGGAGGGAAGGTTCCGTGTTTCCATTGACTGTTATGACACCGCGTGGTCCGGGCATCTTGAGTTTGAGATAGGCATAGTGTGGCACCGCATTGAATCGAGCAAATGCAGTTTGTCCGAGCAGTGCATGATAGCCACTGCAGAAGGGGACGATATCGAAGATCAAGTCTTCGCTTCGGAAGTTGTCCGGGATCCGAAGACGACTTCCAATGTGATGGAGTCCGTGCAACGGGCCTCTACACCTGGTATTACTCCTTTAAAGGTAGTTTTTGTGGGCTTGATCCTTGATGGATCGATGCCCATCTTGCGGACTGTATCCTGATAGAGCAGGTTGAGGCTACTGTCGCCGTCCATGAGGACTCGCGTGAGGTGGAATCCATCAATGATTTGGTCGAGGACCAGTGCGACTGAACCGCCATGACGGATACTGGTCGGATGGTCCCTGCGATCGAAAGTGATCGGGCAGGACGACCATGGGTTGAATTTTGGGGCGACTGGCTCTATCGCGTAGACGTCCCTAAGCGCGCGTTTGCGCTCCCTCTTGGGGATATAGGTAACGTATATCATGCTCACCATTTTGACCTAGGGGCGGACTTCTTCTGTCCCCCTGTGTTCGGCGGATAGGGTTCCTCGTCGTCGTCCCCACTTTGCGACCCCTTCTCCTTGTTCTCGGTATTTAACTTACCGGCTTGTTTAAAGACCCAATAGTTTCTGTTGGTGTGATTGGCTGGTTTATCAAGGGTGCCATGGATCTGACATGGACAATCAAGTACACTGTCCAAGCTGGATGAGCCCGGATTGTTTCTTTTAAATGGCTTCTTCCGCTGGCCAGACTTGGAGCCACTGAATCCGGCGTTGACCGCCGTGTTATCGGTATTGTCACTGTTGCTTCGACGCTTGTGCCTGTTGCGTCGGGGCTTGCCGTTGCTATTTCTGGCCTTAGAGGTGCCAAGTTTGCTTGCATTATTATTGCTACAGGCTAGCCAGCTATCTTCGCCCGCGCAAAAGTGGGTCATGAGTGTTGTGAGGGCTGCCATGGACTTCGGCTTTTCTTGGCCGAGGTGTCGGGCGAGCCATTCATTGCGGATGCTATGCTTAAAGGCCGCTAAGGCTTCTGCATCCGGATAGTCGACGATCTGGTTCTTTTTAGTTAGGAACCTGGTCCAGAATTTCCTGGCTGACTCTTCGGGCTGTTGAACTATGTGACTTAAGTCACCGGCATCCGAAGGTCGGACGTATGTACCTTGGAAGTTGTCGCAGAAGGCGTCTTCCAAGTCCTCCCAGCTGCCAATAGAGTTTTCTGGCAGGCTGTTTAACCAGTGCCGAGCTTGTCCCTTGAGTTTAAGTAGGAGGTATTTGATGGCATGAAGATCATCACCGCGGACCATGTGAATATGGAGAAGAATATCCTCAATCCATACCGCGGGATCTGTTGTTCCATCATATGATTCGATATTCACGGGTTTAAACCCTTCGGGGAATTCGTGCTCCATTACTTCATCAGTGAAGCAGAGGGGGTGTGCGGCGCCTCTATACCGGGCCAAGTCGCATCGTAGCTCAGATGGAGTCCGTGTGCGGTTTTCGACCCAGACGTGGTTATGGTTGTCATGTCCGACTAGATAGCCATCGTCGCTGTCGGCGTTCTGGGAACGGGGGTCCCTAGACTTGCGTGCCTGCGGCCCATGGTGTGGCGCTGCTAGTGGGCCTGTACGACCCATCTTCATCAAAAAGGCATTCAAGACCCTCGCGAGGCGGATGACACAAGACCTCCTTAGGAGCGGCCTCGCCAGGTTGGCTCGCGAGGGGCGGGAGATCAAGGCAAGGCAAACCTCGCAAGGCTCTTGTGACGTGCGCCATGACGAACAAGACCAGGTGGGCGCCAGGCGGGCGCCAGCGCGCGCAACATCCTTGCTTCCTCTTTGGTGCTAAGGAAGCAAGCGCAGGCGCGGAGTACCGAGGCATCAAGCAAAGGTTTCCATATCAATGCAACAAGACCAAGACCAGCAGGACGGAGGTCACCATGGAGCCCAAGACGGCGTCACCACAAGAGCCTATTGCAGGCAAAGACCGCTTTTGTCAGGATAAGTTGTATTGGTTGTCCCCTTTCAAATTGGCCGTTGTTGGCTCCCTTCCCGCTCAATATTTGGGAAGAGGACCAGGGCCTATATAAGTAGAACTAGCCACCATAGTAGAGGCAACTGATCTGATCCGGAACCCGTCGAGTCCTCGACTAATCCTAGCCACACACCAAGCACAAGAACACCTCAACCTTAGGAGGTTGTTCTTCCACTTGTACTGTTCATCATCAGCCCAACAGGCAATCCACCACCCCCACACTAGAGTAGGGTATTACACCACAACGGTGGCCCGAACCAGTATAAATCTTGTGTCTTTTGTGTTGTGAGTTCATCGAGTTTGTCCGCGGGATCGTAGTGAGCCAGGGCATGGATCGGTAGGGAGGAAATCTCCGTGCGCACCCCAGTGTTCGAACCTTGAGGGTTTTGCCAGAACCCGAGATCCGACATTTGGCGCGCCAGGTAGGGGTGCGCCAGAGCTTCCTTTCCGTCGTTTCGCGTCCAATCGCTATGTTGTCCCCATGGCGGATGCTCGCCGTGCTTGTGTTGAGCGCCAGGCTGCCATGGCCACCTACGTCGCACAGACGGCTCCCGTCGGTGGGCCACCTCGTCGTTCCTCGTATCCTGCCGTCAACGCCGCCACCGGCCCGGCGGGGAACAAGCAGTAAGCGTCCTTGCTGCACCCCTCGATGCAGCGGGACGGCTGCACCGCCACCCCATCGCTGACCCCAGTCGGCTCCTCGTCCCACGCTCATCGCGCTCCCATGGATGCGCGGGCCGTGCTCCTCATGGCGCACGAGCTACTGCGCTATCGCCCAGTCGACGACCTCTAGGAGGACTGGCTCGACCACATCACCGAGCTCGTCTGCACCGCAGGGGCTCCCCTGCGTCGTCCCTCTCTTTGCCTCGCGCTCCGCCAGCTACAGGCGATGTAGCTCACGGAGCGCCTCCACCACCTCAGCCCCAAGACGGCGCCCTGGCGCTAAGGCGCGTGGCTCCATGACGCGAACCGCCGCGTTCGGCACCTGCACATGAAGAAAGAAGTTGCCAAGAAGTCCCTCGACCACAAGAGAACGCTCCGCGACTTCTTGCACCGTCGCGGCAGGGCCTCGCGCCGCTTGTTGTGGCGGCACGTGGGCATCAGGACCAAGCTCCACCTCCAAGACGAGCTCCGGCGACCACGGCCGGTTGCCGTGGCTTCACCTCTGAGCTGCGTAGCGTCGCCTGGCCGGGCAAGTTCAAGCCAGATCTGCCTCCTCGCTACAACGGCACCCCGGACCCCGCGGAGTTCCTGCAGCTCTACGAGCTGAGCATCGAGGCGGCCAACAGAGATGAGGAAGTCATGGAGAACTGGTTCCCCATGGCGCTCAAAGATGGCGCCCGTTCGTGGCTCCTAAACCTGCCTCCGGGCACGATCTCCTCCTAGGACAAGATGCTCGACCGCTTCACCGCCAACTTCCAGGGCACTCGTGACCGCCCGCCGGCTGCGGGTGACCTGCGCCGCGTCAAGTAACAACCAAGGGAGACCCTCCAGAAGTACATCCAGCGCTTCAACAACATTTGCCTCAAGATCCCCAAGGTGACAGACGAGGCCATCATCTCCGCGTTCTCTGATGGCGTCCGCGACGTCAAGATGAAGGAAGAGCTCGCTATCCACGAAGAGTTGTGCACATCTCAGGAGCTGTTCAACCTAGCGAACAAGTGTGCAAGAGCTGAGGAAGGGTGCCTCTCCCTCCTCGAGCTGCCGGCTATGGACCCGGAGGAGAAGAAGGCCAAGGCCAAGGACGTGAAGCACAAGGGAGTAGTCGTGCTCGCAGCAGAGCCGGACACTAAGCGAGGCAGAGACCAACCCGAGTCATCCAAGAGCAGCCGACTGTTCTGCGCCTTTCACAACCTAAACACCCACAACACCAGTGATTGCCAAGAGCTTAGGGCCATTCGTGAAGGACGCTTTAATCGACGCCCCGAGCGCGGCGACCGGGGCTACGGCCAAGTAGGAGGACGTGGTGGCGGGCGCTGGGACGACCGTGGCCCGCGTCAGGAGTGGCGCGACCGGCCTCATGAGGACCACTGGCAGGATCTTCCTTGCGAGGGTGCCTGGAGGGACCACCTGTCGGATGTGGGGTTCCAACAAAACCCTTAAGGTTCGAACTCTGGGATGCGCGCGGAGATTTCCTCCCTACCGATCTACGTCCTAGCTCGCTAAGATCTCGCGGACGAACTCGACGAACTCACAACACAAAGACACGAGATTTATACTGGTTCGGGCCACCGTTGTGGTGTAATACCCTACTCCAGTGTGTGGTGGTGGATTGCCTCTAGGGCTGATGAAGAATAGTACAAGGGGAAGAGCGGCCTCCTGAGGTTGAGGTGCTCTTGTGCTTGGTGTGTGTGAGGATGGAATGAATCTGGTCCTAGTTTAGTTGCCCTCTACGGTGGTGGCTAGTCCTATTTATAGAGGCCCTCGTCCTCTTCCCAAATATCGAGCGGGAAGGGAGACAACATTGGCGGCCAATTTGAAAGGGGACAGCTAGTACAAGCTGTCCTGACAAAAGTGGGCTTCGCCTGCGAAAGGGCTCTGGTGATGACACCGTCTTGGGCTCCACGGTGACCTCCGTGCTGCTGGGCGGCCAGTCTTGGTCTTGTTGCATGGATAAGGAAACCTTTGCTTGATGCCTTGGTACTCCGCCCCTGCGCTTGCCCCCTTTGCACCAAAGAGGAAACAAGGACGCTGTGCACGCTGGCGCCCGCCTGGCGCCCGCCTGGTGCCGGTCATCATGGCTCACATCACAAGAGCCTCGCGAGGTTTGCCCTGCCTTGATATCTCCGCCCCTCGCGAGCCTGCCTGGGGAGGCTGCTCCTGAAGAGGTCTTGTGTCGTCCACCTCGCGAGGCTTGGCCCCTCGCGAGGGTCTTGGATGCCTTGTTGATGAAGATGGGCCATACAGGCCTGCCAACCTAGCCATGCTCTGGGCCGCAGGCAGGCAAGTCTGGGGACCCCCGTTCCCAGAACACCGACAGTAGCCCCCGGGCCCAAGGCGCGATCGGGCTTGGCTTCGAGGCGAAGCCAAAGGTCAAGGGCGGAGCGCCGCGGGCCCCAAAAGCCTGCGGCCTTGGTTGACGCGTGGCGGTTTGATTGGACGTGGGTGTCTCCGCTTCCCCACACTGCCTCGGCAACTGCCCAACTTGACAAAAGGCCGACGCAGGCAGCACTTGCCCTTACTATTCCCTTTCGCCTTGCCTCAGATCCCCTTTCTTGCTCCATGCCGCCGAGACCTCCAGATCCGTTCAGTCCTTCTCCGCATCCAAGATCAATGCCGCCGCGCAAGGTCAAGCCGTCCTCGGCGCCCGCCTGGTACACGCCTGCACTTGAGGTGCCCAACATCTCGGAGAAGAGCCTCGCTTCCACGCGCTTGCTCACGGCGGGGGGGGGGGGAAGTTGGAACTCCGGCTAGCCTCCAGTGTACCGGAGCCTAAGGGAAGCACCTTCTTCCCCTTCTTCTCAAGCAGTATCGCCGCTGGGTTGGTCCCCCCTTTCTCTGATTTCTTCTATGAAGTCCTCGACCATTACGAGCTGCAGGCGCAGCATATCCATCCCAACTCCATCCTCCTCCTATCTATCTTTGCCTACTATTGCGAGGCATACCTGGGTGTGATGCCGTCCGTGGCTCTCCTGTGCCACTTCTTCTTTCTTCACGTTGATGAGCGACAAACCTCCGAATGCGCCAATTTCGTTGCAGCTGGCAAGGCTAACTCGACCTCGAGCACCGGGAAGAGGGCCAACAACATCAGGACCAAGTGGGTCGTGATGGATGCTAGGTGCATTCACCCGCGCTTGGTGCTACCGACAGAGGAACCCCAGTCCCTCAAGAGGTGGTCTCGCGCTGAGCTTGTCGACGAGCACGCGTCGCCGGTGTTGGAGCAGATGGTGACCGACCTGAAGCCTGGCAACGCGAAGGCGGCCAAGGTGACGGGGGCCTCGCTCCTAAGGGAGTTCCTGACGCTGCGCGTGGCGCCGCTCCAAGCGCATGCACGCCCCTTGTGGAGGCTTGGAGAAGTGAAGGATGATGCTCGCCTGAGGTCGGAGGCCCTTCCTGACGATGAATTGGCCGCCGTCTTGCGCCTCCTAGTCGGGGAAAACTAGGAGTACCCGCCGTGCGTCTTCACCCCTTTGTCCGTTGCGAGGACTGGGAGCCAATCGTGTCCTCCAGGCCGACCTTCGATGCACGCGGGTTGGTGCCACCCACGCCCTCCGGAGGCCCTGCGGTGCCGACCTCGGTGATGCTTTCTTCTAAGGAGTCCCTCGGGAGGGAGGAAGAAGAGGTGGACTCGGAGGCGACCCCCGAGGGGACGGGGGATGCCTCCCCCTCGAGCAAGGCCGACACCCTCTGCAGCATGCCGGACGATGCTGAGATCGACGTCTGTCAGGAGGAGGGGGAGATGTCCGCCATCTCGATGAGAGGTAGATCATCACTGGTCTCCCGGAACGCCGCCCCTGCCTTGACGCCGCCCAGAACCACATCTAGTTCTTCTACTGCGCCGCTTTCTGGCTTCAAGCTTCCCACGCGGAAGGTGGAAGTCGTCGCGGTGGACCGGTAAGTGCTTCAAGATTTGTCCTATCTCTGCTTATGCTTGCTATTTCCTGACGTCGCTCTTGGTTGGTTAGGTCGGCGCCCCCGGCAAAGAAGAAGAAGGAGGATGTCGCTGTCGCGCCCCCTTCTGCGGAGAAAGGGGACGGCAGAGCTTGCACCTCGCCACCTTGTCCGGCCTCGCGAGGCCAAGGGGGGCGTCGCTAGGATGAGTCAGCCCCCGTGGCACCGCTGGCTCCGGGGGTGTCGGCGCCTGGGTCTGCTGACGAGGTCCCGGGGGCTCAGGAGCCCTTGATTTCCCAAGCTCTGGAGATGACACCGCTCCCTCCTCCTGCTGTGCCTCCGGCCCCAAGTTCTTCTACTTCCTCTGCTGTTATTGAACGCGTTCTTTCGAAGGTGGCCCAACTGCGGGAGGATCTCCTGAGCGCGGACCCGCGCCTGGCAGCCGTCCGTTTGGAGCTGGCTTCAGGTTGGCTTCATTCTAACTTGGCGATCCGAGAGTCACTAAGCCAGGCCGCAGCCGCTTCCGAGAAGGAGAAGCGAGCTGCCACCAAGGTTGTGGCTAGCTGCGAGGCGGCACTGAAGGATGCCGAGACCGCTCATGACCGGTGCCGAGAACTGGAGGACGAGCTGAAGGGCCTGCACGACAAGCTCGCCAAGGAAGCACGCGGCCGCCAAGCGAGGGAGGAGGAGATGAAAGCTCGGGAGGACGCCATAAAGAACCGTGATGCCGAGCTGGACGAGTTGGCGAAGGCGCAAGCTGCGGAGCGCGGTCGGCTGGAGGAGATGGAGCGGAAGGCGAAGGCGAGGGGAGCCGATCTTGACGCCAAGGCGAAGCTCCTGGCTGAAGACCGCGTGGCCTTTGCTGACCTTGAGAAAAGGTCTCGCGTGGCGCTGAAGGCACTTTACGAGCATGGCCTAGAGAAGCCGCTGTCCACGAATAGGAACGGCCCCGCCCAGTTGCTTCCTCACTTGGTGAAGGCGCTCAAGGAAGTTGTGGAGGGTGTTGGTCCCATGGCGGAGGCAGAGGCTCATGTCCTTTCTTCAGCTGCGCTGACTCGTGTCTTCAGTCATTTGCACCTTCGCAACCCCGACACCCGCTTGGACGAGCTGCTGGAGCCTGTGGACGATGAGGACTGCACAACTGCCGCCCCAACCGTGCAAGGTCACGTGGAGGCCCTGCTGAAGAGGTTCCGCAGCTTTGCTTCCGCACCCTTGGCCGAAGGCGATGCCGCTCTTGTAGCCCTGGCCAGCGACGAAGGCAAGGACGCCGCCGCCAAGGAAGGAGCGTCGCCTACGGGCGTCGATGGCGTTCAAGGGTGACCTGCGGCTTCTTCCTATTTCATTCCTACAACATGCATCAGGCCTCGTGGAGGCGTTAAACTTTCATTTGATATTGTCAGAACAATATGTATTGTAATGTTCGCTTTGGGATGTTGCGATTTTCTTCCTATTCGCTTGTGTTCTACGTCGGCAGAGCCCGGCCCCGCGCATACCTCAACTGCCATTGGACCGACCGGAGACTAGGACGGTCCAAGGAGTGAGGGGCTACGTGACCAATTAGGCTCCTGAGTCGTGATGCTCAGGAGTCCCCCTTGACATTCAAACAACTTATAGGGAGAGTCCACGAGGATAGACTGATGTTCTACATCGGCAGGACCCGGCCCCACGCATACCTCAACCGCCATTGGGCCGACTGGAGACTAGGACGGACCAAGGAGTGAGGGGCTATGTGACCAGTTAGGCTCCTGAGTCGCGATGCTCAGGAGTCCCCCTTGGCGTGCAAACAACTTCATACTTGCCCTCGCCAGGTCTCGGGAGGGGCGTACGATGACCAGGTCCGGGAGACCTGTTGGGTGGCGTGCGCTTGGGCGTGACCCGAGCGCAGCCCCCATGCCCAGCCCCCTCGTGCAGCGCTCCCAAGGGGAGGCGTTGCGGTGAGGCCTGACGTTGAGCTCTGGGGCTCCCTGAGGTTGGTACGGCTGTGTGGCCACCCTCAGTTGTTTATCACTAGCGCGGAGCATAGTGCTTCCACTTGTGCATGGGCATAGCCGCTCCTCGGCAGTGTCGACGGCCAGCACGGAGCATGGTGCTTCCACTTGTGCGTGGGCGGGGGCCCCCCTCCGGGAGGAGCCCCCGGGGCGTGTACAGCCCTGCCCTGACACGTGGCTTGCACGGTAGGACTGCGAGGTGTATCTGGGCACTCGTGAGCCAGCACGGGACTCACGAGGCCCTACCTCAACGCGGGTTGCACCTGGTCTTGGGTCTTGATGGATGTATGTTCCTGCGAGGCGGTTAGATGCAAGCTATCTACGTCGTCAGGTCCCGGCCCTCGGGCGAGCTCAGCCGCCGCTGGTATGCCAGGTCGCGATGTCGTGGACAAGGCTAGGGGTGAGGGCTGGAGAGCCAGTAAGAGCTCCTGAGTCACGATGCTCAGGAGCCCCCCTTTTAACGCGCAAGCGAATTGCATGACGAATGGATGGACCTGTGGCGGGTGGCAATCAAGCAGGTGATAATCATAGGCAGATTAAGCATGTAGGGTAAATCAACTTGGATAAATTCGGAAGGATACGTGCCACTGGGTCAGGCCCGAGCGGCTTGGGGATGATGCAGCCCGAGGGGCGCCCCCAACAAGGTAAGCTAAATACATAAGTAAATGGATACATGCCACGGGGACGGACCCGTGCGGCCTGGGAATAATGCAGCCCTAGGGGCCCTCCCAGCTAAATGGACTTGGAAAGTGTCACCTGGTCATGTTGATGAAGGGGGTTGGTGCAGCTGAAGGTACGCGGTGCACAAGTCGCTCCTCACGAGCCACCGGGGCCTTGAGCCATGGGAGGCTCCGGGGGCTCAGGCGGTTCCCTGAGCACCATCTCCATCTCTATCAGGACGGTGCAATGCCTGGCCTCCTAAGCCGCCAGGATGCCTCGCATGAGGCGTTGGAAGGTGGCGGCTGCGTTCCGCAGGCCGAAGGGCATGCGAACGTAGCTGTGCGGTGGACCCCCGCAACGACCCACTCGCGAAGGCCAGAAAGGCTCCTGAGATGCGGCTCTGTTGAGCCCTGGGACATCAATGCAGACGCGCAGCCCAACATCCTCGCCCGGATGAGGAGTTGCGCCTCGTGAGCGGCGGTCGCCACGCATGGCCCTTGCGTCTTGCAGTTCCTGTGTGGTCTTGGTGATGAACTCCTGAGCGGTGAGCGCTCCTCGCCCTATGTCCTCCTGAGGGAAACGTGCCTTGAAGCACACCTCCAAGTGGTGCCCGAGCGCCTCCCTCGTGACGTTGGCAAGGTCTGAGGCCCCCTAGAAGAGAGCCCTCGAGCCCTGCGCGAGGAAGGCGCTGGGCGCGCCTTCCTATGCAATGGAGGGAGGCGCCCCTGGAGTGGGCGCTGATCCTGGCGAGGCTCCGACTGCGTGACCGTCCTCCTGAGGTCCAGCGCAGCGCAGCTTCTTCTTCTTAGGGAGGGCCTCGGGAGGGCCCTTGCCTTTGCTATTGGGGTCATAGATTGCAGCAGCTTGAAAGGCGTGCTCGAGGGAGCACACCGCATCTCTTTCTTCGCACAGGACCGTGATGATCCCGCTGCTCCCTGGAATCTTGAGGACGTTGTAGCCGTGGTGCATCACTACCATGAACTTGGCCAGGGCTGGGTGCCCGAGAATGGCGTTGTAGGGCAGACGGATGTGCGCGACGTCGAAGTCGATGAGCTCGGTGCGGTAGTTGTCGCGTGTTCCGAAGATGACAGGGAGGCAGACCTGCCCTATCGGCATGGTGGAACCGTCGGTGACTCCTGAGAAAGGCTTGGTGGGCTAGAGCTGGTCATACGGCACTTGAAGGTTGTCGAATGTGTCGATGGACAAGACCTTGAGCCCTGCGCCACCGTCGATGAGGGTCTTGGTAACTTGGACGTTACCGATGACAGGTGAACAAAGCAAAGGCAACACGCCAGCAGTGGCTGCGCACTTGAGCTGGTCTGCTGAGATGAAGGTGATGGCGCACTAGGACCATCTGAGCGGGCGCGTGGCCTCGAGCCTGGGGAGGACTGCATTCACCTCGCGGGCAAACTGCTTGAAGATACGTTGCGAGGCCGGGGCTTGAGCGCCGCCCAAGATGCAGGCGACTGCACGCGACTCCTGGAAGCCCCCAGCCCCCTCGTCTTGATGGTGCTCGTCATTTCTTCTTGGCAGCGGCGGCAACGGGGGAAGACCGGCGTTGCCCTGAGGACGATCCTCACGAGGCTGGTCCCTCCATGCGCCCTCGCGAGGACGATCCTACCAGTGGTCCTCACGAGGCCGGTCGCGCCACTATTGGCGCGGGCCACGGTTGTCCCAGCATCCGCTTCCGCGTCCTCCTCCTCATCCATAGCCCCGGTCACTGCGCTCGGGGCGTCGACCGAAGCGTCCCTCGCGAATGGCTCTGAGCTCTTGACAGTCGCTAGTGTTGTGGGTGTTCAGGTTATGGAAGGCGCAGAAGGGTCGGCCGCCCTTGGACGACTCGGGCTGGTCTCTGCCTCTCTTGGTGTCTGGCTCTACTGCCAGCACGGCTGCTTCCTTGCGCTTCACATCTTTGGCCTTGGCTTTCTTCTCCTTCGGACTCGCATCTGGCAGCTCGCGGAGGAAGAGGCGCCCCTCCTCAGCTCTTGCGCACTTGGTCGCCAAGTTGAATAGCTGCTGAGAGGTGCATAGGTCCTCATGGATAGCCAACTCCTCCTTCATCTTGACGTCACGGACACCGTCGGAGAACACGGAGATGAGGGCGTCGTCCGTCACCTTGGGGATCTTGAGGCGGGTGTTGTTGAAGCGCTGGATGTACTCCCTTAGTCTTGAGGGAGTCCTGGACTAAGGGGTCCTCGGGCGTCCGGCCTGTTATCCATTGGGCCAGACTGATGGGCTATGAAGACATGAAGGCCGAAGACTATACCTGTGTCCGGATTGGACTCTACTTGGCGTGGAAGGCAAGCTAGGCGACCGACTATGAAGATTTCCTCCTATGTAACCGTCCCCATGTAACACTAGATCTCTCCGGTGTCTATATAAACCGGAGAGCGTAGTCTGTATAAGACAGATTCATTACCATATACTCCTAGGCTAGACTTCTAGGGTTTAGCCATTACGATCTCGTGGTAGATCAACTCTTGTAACACTCATATTCATCAAGATCAATCAAGCAGGAAGTAGGGTATTACCTCCATAGAGAGGGCCCAAACCTGGGTAAACATTGTGTCCCCTGTCTCCTGTTACCATCGATCCTAGACGCACAGTTCGGGACCCCCTACCCGAGATCCGCCGGTTTTGACACCGACATTGGTGCTTTCATTGAGAGTTCCACTGTGCCGTCGACATAAGGCTCGATGGCCTCTTCAATCGACGGTAATGGTGTCATTCAGGGGGAAACTTTTCTCCCCAGACAAATTTTCATGTTCCGCGGCTTCGTACTGCAGGCCAATTCACTTGGTTATCTGGAGCAGCTCGATAGCTATGCCCCTGGCCATCAGGTCAGATTCGAAGCTTGAATTACATCACGGATATCCGCAGAGACTTGATCTTCGATGGATTTGAGACCGTGGTGATCCCTCCCCTTCTCTCCAGTGGATGTGACCTAAACCTGTCCTTGGATCACATCCAGGAGATGGATCCTCTTGCTGCAACGGCCCCAGGACCGAAGCAGATCGTACCCTCCAAAGCCACAAAGTCTGTGGTGTTGGTGCTGCACATGGACTCGACACCCGGCGATGCTTGCATCGATGGGACTCCGGACTCGTCTCCGGATACATGTTCCGGATCAAGAATGCCTGCAGACACTGAGCTGGATCGGTTATCGATTTTCGAATTTAGCACCGCAGACATCTTCCAGCATTCGCCTTTGGGGGATGTACTAAATTCTTTGAAGAACTTGTCCTTGGAGGATGACTCACTGCCAAACTATGTCCGGTTCGAGCTAGATGTGGACGACGAGGAATTTTGTTTCCCACCCGCCACCCACTTCATAGCCACCGTCGATGACTTAACCGACTTGCTTGACTATGGCTCCGAAGACATCGATGACATGAACGACGATGAGGAGCAAGGCCAAGACCCTCCATTCACTGGGCGCTGGACGGCCACCTCTTCGTATGATGTGTACATCGTTGATACACCCAAAGGATCTGGCGACGACAAACAAGAGCCAGATGCGAATAAATCTGCAGAAACGCAACCCAAGCGTCGGCGCCCAAAACGCCCTTCTAAGCCTCGTCGCTCAAAGGATGTCAACGCTGGCACCGAAGAAAATAGTACTCCGGCGACGCCGAAAACATGGAAGACCCTGCCGGAGCCGCACCCGAACAGGAGGAACATGACAACCCTGACGAACAGGCCATAGAAGATGGCTCAGAGGACGACAATTACCGTCCACCCTCTGAGGAGGAGACAAGCCTCGGCAACGAAGATTTCATCGTGCCTGAGGTTCCTCTGGAGCAGGAGCGCTTTAAGCTTCAACTCATAGCCACTACAAGGAGCCTAATAAATAAACAGCGGCAGCTTCAAGCCGAACAAGATCTGCTCGTTGATAGATGGACTGACGTCATGACTGCCGAAGAATACGGCCTCAGGCGCCCAACCAAGAGTTACCTGAAACGCAGACTGCTACCTCAATTCGACGAGGAGGCATCAAAGCGCATATCCCCCTCGCGTAATGCGGAACGACCACCACGTGGTCGAGATAGGGCGGCCGACCAGCCACCTCGTGGTCAGGATAGAGCGGCAACTCAGGCCGAAGAGCAGCCTGCCCCACCGCCTCGCAAAAATAGAGAAGAAAGAGTTCGGGGTTGCAGGTACGACCTCCGACAGATCCTGGACAGTAGAGCAGGACTCACAAGACCGATCTACAGATCGCGAGGACGTGCTTCGAGGCACAATGGTGACTTATTCGGGCGTGACAAATCTAACCACGCCCGAGCCGAATCCCGCAGACGGACTCAATCAAAGCTACGTCGCGACGCGGCCCGGTACAGAGGTGCCACACACCCTCTCTGCTTCATAGATGAGGTACTGGATCACGAATTCCCCGAGGGATTCAAGCCCGTCAACATCGAATCATACGACGGCACAACCGATCCTGCAGTATGGATTGAGGATTTCATTCTCCATATACATATGGCCCGAGGAGACGACCTCCACGCCATTAAATACCTCCCACTAAAGCTCAAAGGGCCAGCTCGGCACTGGCTTAATAGCCTGCCTGAAAATTCTATCGGCAGCTGGGAGGACTTGGAGGAAGCTTTCCTAGACAACTTCCAAGGAACTTATGTCCGGTCACCAGATGCCGATGACCTAAGCCACATAGTTCAACAACCCGGAGAATCAGCCAGAAAATTCTGGACTAGGTTCCTAACCAAAAAGAACCAGATCGTTGACTGTCCGGATGCCGAGGCCTTAGCAGCCTTCAAACATAGCATCCGTGGCAAATGGCTAGCATGTCACCTCGGCCAAGAAAAGCCGAAGTCCATGGCAGCCCTCACGGCACTCATGACCCGCTTTTGCGTGGGAGAGGACAGTTGGCTGGCCTGTAGTAACAACACAGCCAGCGAGACAGGCCTCTCTGAGGCCAAAAAATAGCACTGGCAAGCTCCAGCGCAATAGGCACAAACGCCGAAGCAATGACAACAACACCGATGACACCACAGTCAACGCCGGATTCAGTGGCTCCAAATCCGGGCAACGGAAGAAGCCCTACAAAAGAAACAATGAAGGACCTTCCAGCCTGGACCGCATACTCGACCGTCCATGCCAAATACACGGCACCCCGGATAAGCAAGCCAATCATACCAACAGGGATTGTTGGGTTTTCAAGTAGGTTGGCAAGTTAAATGCCGAAAACAAGGGAAAGGGATCACAAAGT
>NC_057798.1:525698761-525790980 GCF_018294505.1 Triticum aestivum
GTGAACATGATATACGCTACACACATCCCCAAAAGGGACCGCAAGCAAGCACTCAGGGACGTCTACGCGGTAGAGCCAGTCGCCCCAAAATTCAATCCTTGGTCGACATTCCCGATCACCTTCGATCGACGAGACCACCCAACTAGCATCCGCCATGGCAGATTAGCTACACTGGTCCTAGACCCAATTATTGACGGGTTTCACCTAACACGAGTCCTAATGGATGGTGGTAGCAGCCTCAACCTGCTCTATCAGGACACAATGCGGAAGATGGGCATTGACCCCTCACGAATCAAACCAATGAAGACTACCTTCAAAGGACTCATACCAGGCGTAGAGGCCCGCTGTATGGGCTCAATCACGTTGGAAGTGGTCTTCGGTTCTCCGGACAATTTCTGAAGCGAGGAGTTAATCTTCGACATCGTCCCCTTCCGCAGCGGTTACCACACGTTGCTCAGATGAATAGTGCCACACTACGCTTATCTCAAGCTCAAGATGCTCGGTCCACGTGGTGTCATCACAGTCAATGGCAACATGGAATGCTCCCTCCGAACAAAGGAGCACACCGCCGCCCTGGCAGCAGAGGTACAGAGCGGCCTTCTCAAGCAGCACCTTAGTGCGGCTGCCGAGCCCCAGGACACCATCAAAAGGTCCCGACCTACACTGCAGCAGGACAACAAGGCTCGTCAAGAGCTCAAATAGCAATCCGTCCTCCGTCCCATTCCAGATGAAGTAGTAGCATTCATACCACATGTACATAATTACGCACTCGAAATCCCATGGACATCGACGGAGGCACAAGCTAACCCGGGATCTACAGTTCGGCTAGACCGACCCCGGACACACTTTTTCCTTTATATTTCAGGTTCCTTTGCCCGCGAGCCTGATCACCGGCCCCTTCAAAGGACCGGCATACAAAGGGGGCATGCAACAAAGGTGCATAGGGTAACCTCCACACATTCTTCTTGACATTATTTTTACTTGTTTCCCAGGACCCGCACGCTGCTCCATCTTAATCCCGGCATGTTAAATAGTCCGAGCGCTTATCGCACTATTTGTATATGATACGCCTTGATGTATACATTCAGTTATAATAAAAAATGATTTGTGGCCTAGTTTCTGTGGTTTTAGCCTTTTACTTCATTTTATTTCGATCTGCTTATCAGCTGCATCGGTACTCTTTTGTGCGTTTTACATTCGCCAGGGGCTACTTATCGCCCCACAATACGGCATTAAAGACCGAACACTTTTTATGTATGTGTTCGGCACCCCGAATCCAACATTATATGCATTGGCTCCGAATCATGTCTTTGGTCAATAGTTGGGTTGCCCGGCTCCTGTGCTTGCTACCCTACATTCCGCTCTATCGGCTAGGGTCGTAAAGGGAGAACTACTGCGATTGTGCCCTGGCTTCGACCGGATGAGCACCTCAGTAGAGAAAGCCAAAAACTAACTGTCATGATGCGGCGAGAGCCGGTCAGCTGTTTGAGGGTTACAAAATCGTTGGAGGTTTCTTCCGCGTCATGCGAAGGATTGGCACTTCCCGATCGTATGCGGATAGCACCCCGGCTCATACCAGGGGCTCCGCACCCGCTTAATTATAACACTCCTATGGCCAAGTGAGGGTGTTTAAGCCGCATAGTCCGATTGCCTTGTTCGTTGCACTAAACAACTCCTTCAAAGGACCATGTAATTGGATCAAGATTGTTTAGATACCACCCCGAACACCTCCGTACTACCTATGTGAGGGCAGAAGCCGACGACTGGCCAACCCTCAGATTACAACCAATACGGCCATAGAGGAGGAAACAATTAAAGCGTAACAAAATCACATCGCAGGTTTTGTTTCAATTATACAAAGCAAGGGCAACATAAATGTGTTCATTCAAACACAACGTCCTTCGAGCATTGATCTGCCACAAGTCGAGCACCCTCTACAACATCCGCAAAGTATCTCTCGGGTGTGCGGTCCTCCTTGCCCTTCGGAGGCCCACAGGCAACTTCAGCAGCGTTCATCTTTGCCCACCACATCTTGCAACGGGCGAAGGCCATACGGGCGCCTTCAATACATGTCGAGCGCTTGATAACGTCCAACCGTGGACAGGCTTCGACTAACCGCTTCACGAGTCTGAAGTAGCTATCGGGCATAGCTTTGGCTGGCCATAGCTGGATTGTCAAATCCTTCATGGCTAGTTCGGCCACCCTGTGCAGCTGCTTCAGCTGACCAGTGAAGGATACGGGATGCTCCGGCGCAGCATACTGTGACCAGAATAGCTTCTCCATAGAACCTCCTCCTTCAACTCGATAGAAGTCAGCAGCGTCTGATACGCTGCATGGAAGATCCGCAAAATCCCCTGGGGAACTCCGAACCCGGGTTAGTAAAAGGTATTGCTTCTCAGCATACTGGCTTAGCATTTTAAATGCCTTACCCGTCGCAATCTTCTTGGCCTCCTGCATCTCCTGGAGGGCAACCTGGGCCTCTTTTCGTGCAGACTCCGCGCTCTGGCGAGCCTTGGCGGGTTCGGCCTTTTGAGCCGATGCACCATTCTCCAAGGTCTCACATTTTTGCACTGCATCTTGAAGCTCCTGTTGGACTTCTTTCACCCGGGCCTTGAGCTTCTTACGAGCGGCCTGCTGTTGGACAACTTTCTCCTCGGCCTCGCACAAGGCTTTCCTCAGGGCCTCGACCTCAGTTGCGGCTGCTGTACATATTATGACGTTATAGTCAATACACGGCATCTATGCTCTTCGAGCACACAGCAAGCCGTTACTCACCTTGCTTCTGCTGAAGCCGCAGTGTAACCTCGCCGAGCTCGTTCTCGGTCCGCTCCAGCCTCTGCTTTAAATCAGAGACTTTGGTAGCATGTGAGGCTACACTCAGCAGCGACGCCTGCCCATGCATAACATATCATGTTAGTTTCTTACACACGAGGATTGATCCGCTGTCCGGTTCTCCTTGTCGAACACCGGACAGTGTCTCAGGGGCTACTGACTACATGTTTTTTTTCTATTTATGCCGCTTACCTCAAAACCTGTCAACAGGTTGCTGCAGGCTTTGTTCAGTCCGCTCTTGGCGGATTGAATCTTTTCAATCACCGCGGCCATAAGGACACGGTGCTCGTCCATAACGGAGGCGCCTCACAGCGCCTCCATCAAATCATCAGGCGCCCCTGGATGGACAGGGACCACCAGCGGAAGCGCCGCACCTCCCTCCTTCAAAGGGGGCTGCCCGCCCGACTCCGGAACCATATGGTCTCTGGAAACGTATTCAGCCGAGGGCCATACTGGATGCGGCCCTCTTTGCCAGTCTCCATGGGGATCGTCTCCCCCATGTGTCCGGCAGCGGAGGCTTCGCCTTGGGGCGCCTCTCGGACAGCGTCCTGGGCTCTTCCCCGATTCGGAGCGACCCTCCGAGATAACACTTCGGTGTCATCCCCGGCCCCTGGGGAATAAGCAGGCGGTGGCAACTAGCTCGCCATCGCCGATGGAGCCACCGAACTTCCAGACGAGGTTCGCTGAATTAGGTCGTGGGCCGGACTGCAATGGTACAGTTAACTACATCAAGATAACAGAGAGAAGGGGCTGGATGTGCGCATAAATAAGCCATGTCACTTACGACACGGCCTGGGGCTTAGAGTGGGGGCGTCGTTCCGGACTGCTGTCAACGTCCCATGCGGTGCTGACCGCTGGAGCGCCCTTCCCCTTTTTGGGTGCCTCCGCCTCCGTATGCGCCGGGGCCACCCTCTTCTTCTTTCTCTCCTCAGGGGGAGGATTGTTTCCTTCCTCCTCCTCCTCTTCCCAGTCATTGTCCTCAGGGACAGAGGAATGAGTTTTGTCGTCTTCGGACGCCACGTCCGAAGTACCTTTACGATGGGGGTCACCCTTGGCCCCCTTTGCCTTCTTCTTGGCCTTCTTCTCTGGTGCCTTATATGGCGTCGGTACCAGCATCTTCGCTAGGCGCGGGATGACTGGCTCCTCAGGCAACGGAGCCGGACACTGGATCCGCTCCACCCTCTCCGTCCAGTCCTAAATGAGCAATAACCAAAGCTCAGATATCATCCTCAAAACAATTAAGTTGAGGAAACATTCGAAACCACGTACCTCGCTGGCGGGGTGTGTACAATCATGACCACAATATGAATCTGTGGCCGGCGGTTTCACATTGCCATGAAAGAGCAATTTCCATGCGCCTTTGTGCATAGTCTCAAAGAGCCTTACCAAGGCCCGATGCTTCCTTGGATTGAACTCCCACAACCGACGGCTTCGGTGCTGGCATGGGAGGATCCGGCGAACTAACATCACCTGGATCACATAAACGAGCTTGACACTCTTGGTCACCATGCTCTGAACACGCATCTGCAGCGCTATCAGCTCGTCAGGAGAACACCAGTCCAGACTCTTCTCAACCCAGGAGGTGAGTCGCATAGGAGCGCCGGAGCGGAATTCGGCAGCTGCGGCCCAGGTGGTGCCGCGTGGTTCCATGATGTAGAACCACTGCTTCTGCCACTCCTTTATTGTCTCCACAAAAGTGCCTTTGGGCCAGGAGACGTTGGACAATTTACTCACCATTACCCCTCTGCATTCCGCATGCTGGCCATCCACCACCTTCGGCTTTACGTTGAAGACTTTGAGCCACAACCCAAAGTGGGGTTGGATGCGGTGGAAGGCCTCACACACGACGATGAACGCCGAGATGTTGAGGAAGGAATTTGGGGACAGATCATGGAAGTCTATCCCGTAATAATACATCAGACTGCGAACAAAAGGATGGAGTGGGAACCCTAGTCCGCGGAAGAAATGAGGGAGGAAAACTACCCTCTCGTTGTGCTCCGGCGTGGGGACGATTTGTCCCTCAGCCGGCAAGCGGTGAGCGATTCCCTCCGCCAAATATCCGGCCGCCCGAAGCTCAGTAAGATCCTTCTCTTTGACGGAGGAGACCATCCACTTGCCCTGGCCACCGGATCCGGAAATGGTTGCTTGAGTGGAAAGGAGATAAGAACTTGGGTGCTGGAGCTCGAGGTTGGAGAGGCGAAGAACGAGAGAAAGCGTGATATGAGGAAAGGGGAATCCTTATCTCCTTATAAAGGCGGTATATATCGAACGCCATCTCACTCGCCTTAAGATCCGCCTATTCCCAAGGGCTGTGTAAACGGCACGGTTGGGTTACCAATACCCGCATTGATGAGAATCCCGTGATAAGGGGACACAATCTTTGCTTCGACAAGACGTGCCAATGGCAACCACGTCTTGAAACATGGGACAAACGGTTCGAAATTACGACCGAACGGACGTGATGTCACATTACAGAAAGTTGTCAGCGGATGGAACTTGTGTAAAATGTATATATTCTCTCTGCGGTTGAGCATGGTGTGTAACAGGTCCGGATACAATCGTCGCATCCGAAGACTATCTTGGAGTTCGGGAAGAGTGGAACCTGCCTTGCAATGCCGAAGACAATCTGCGCGCCGGACTCCTCGTCATTGAAGCCAGGTTCAGGGGCTACTGAGGGAGCCCTGGACTAAGGGGTCCTCGGGCGTCCGGCCTATTATCCATTGGGCCGGACTGATGGGCTATGAAGACATGAAGGCCGAAGACTATACCTATGTCCGGATTGGACTCTACTTGGCGTGGAAGGCAAGCTAGGCGACCGACTATGAAGATTTCCTCCTATGTAACCGTCCCCATGTAACCCTAGATCTCTCCGATGTCTATATAAACCGGAGAGCATAGTCCAGATAGGACAGATTCATTACCATATACTCATATGCTAGACTTCTAGGGTTTAGCCATTACGACCTCGTGGTAGATCAACTCTTGTAACACTCATATTCATCAAGATCAATCAAGCAGGAAGTAGGGTATTACCTCCATAGAGAGGGCCCAAACCTGGGTAAACATTGTGTCCCCTTTCCCTATTACCATCGATCCTAGACGCATAGTTCGGGACCCCCTAACCGAGATCCACCAGTTTTGACACCGACACATAGGTCCTCATGGATAGCCAACTCCTCCTTCATCTTGACATCACGGACGCCGTCAGAGAACGCGGAGATGATGGCCTCGTTCGTCACCTTGGGGATCTTGAGGCGGGTGTTGTTGAAGCGCTGGATGTACTTCTGGAGAGTCTCTCCTAGTTGTTGCTTGATGCGGTGCAGGTCGCCCGCGGCCGGCGGGCGGTCGCGAGTGCCCTTGAAGTTGGCGACGAAACGGTCGCGCATCTCGTCCAAGGAGGAGATCGAGCCTTGAGGCAGGTTCAGGAGCCACAAGCGGGTGCCATCCTTGAGGGCCATATGTAACCAGTTCGCCATGACCTTTTCGTCCCTGTTGGCTGCCTCGATGCTCAGCTCATAGAGCTGCAGGAACTCCGTGGGGTCTGGTGTGCCGTCATAGCGAGGAGGCAGATCTGGCTTGAACTTGCCCGGCCAGGCAATGCTGCGCAGCTCGGGGTGAGCCGTGGTTGCCGGGGCATGTCTTGGGGGCGGAGCTTGGCCTTGGTGCTCACGCGCTACAACGGCGAGCGGCGCAGGGGCCTGCTGTAACACCCCAAAAATTTGACCTTGTTTTGTTAATTAAAATTTTCCCACGAAACTTAAACTTTTATTTTCTGGATTTTCTTTTGATTACAGAACCATTCTTTTCTCTGTTATTATGGAGTTTTTAACCCAAGTGAAAACTTTCCAAATATGTTATTGGACTTGTTTACCCTCTCAAGAAAAACATTTCTTTCATCAATGGAATTAATTACATAATTATTTTTCCTGATCTTTATTTCTTGAAAGTGGTTTCCCATGGTTTTAGGGTCCTATTTGAACTACAACCATTTGATAAATTTATTTAAAATTCCAACCAAAATTTGGAGATGTCGTGTGATGTTTTTAAATCACTTTTATGCAAAAATATCTTCTATTCATTGGAGATTTTGAGCTCTACACCAAATTTTCAAATCTGGTCCAGTTGGCCATTTTGCACTACAACCTATTTAAAATTTTCTTTAAAGCTTCCACCAAAATTATGGGATGATGGTAGTAGTATATTATCAACTCTATGCAAAAACCCAGTGATGTTCTTTGAAAAATTTGAGTAAATCAACCTCATCTTCATTCTGGTCCAGCTTGGTGCTTTGTACTGCAACCACATTTTAACTTGCCCTTTTAGCCATGATTCTTTTTCCTACTTATAGACCACCCTGCAAAACCCTTAAGTCCAGGAGAGTGGACCCATTGGAGGATTTTAAGTGCATGCAATAATACTTTTTTCTTTCTGTCCAAAACTGAAGTTTTACAAAACTTGCACAATCAAGTTTCTAGTCTTGACCAACTAACCTTGCCACCATCACCTACACCTAAAGAGACTATGATCTGGAGTTTTTGGCCACCCCAAGAGTTGCCTAGATGCACTTGGCATTTCATCGAATAGGTTAGGAGCATGGCCAGTTTTGGCATGCTTTTGGACTTGCATTATGAAGTTGCCGTAATGGCCTAACCAACATGTCCACTAAGCTCCTAGATGACCCTAACCTAGTCCTGTTAGTCCCCAGCCTCTTCCAAACCCTCTAGCACACGCTGGCATTATGCCAAACACGCAGCGTGCGTGCGCTAGGCGCGCCCAGAGCGCATGTTTTGCACGCGCGCGCATCGAGCCGCCGCGTCTCGCTGCCGCCCTCCCCGTACTCGTGCTGCCCCTTGGCCACTCGCAGCCAGCGCCTCGACCCCTCCCTCACCGCAGAGCCGCCCTGGCCCACCCTCCTGGCGCACCACAGCATCACCACGACATGCCTCCACCGCCGCCCCGACAGCTCTGCCACGGACGGCGCCGCCTGAGCCACACCAGCGCGCCAGCTCGCTCATGGTACAGCCCGAGCTCATCCACGAGCTCCTCCACTAGCGCCCGTCGCCGCCACGATGCCCTGCAAGCTACAGCGAGGCGGTTGGCCGAGCTTATCTCCGGCCGCCGCGGAACCGACCTCATTGCACTATAAAAGGAGACCCCTGAGCTCATCCGAGCACCTAGGCGACCTCAGGCCACCCCCATAGCACCCCCAAAGCCAGAAATCGTCAGGGGGGAAGCCGTCTTCCTCGACTCCGGCCGGTTCGACCGCCGCCACACCCTAGCGCCATGCTTCGCAACCAGGGCCTCCCCCGCCCATCCAGCGACACCATTCTACTACCCTCGACTATGCGGAGCTGCCCAGCCTCTCAGTCGTGATCGGGAACCACCGTAGCCCGAGCCCCTAAATCCACCCGAAGCCTCCTCCGCCGCGGAGCTTGCCGCCGGCGACTCCCTCCACCCCCGCCGACCCAACAACCACCGAGAGGTCCGCCCTGGTCTGGCGGATCCATCCCTGCCCTTGGATCCCCATGGGGAGCCTCCGTTCATCGGCGACGATCACCGGAGCCCTGCCCCACTCGGACAGAGGAGGGAGAAGAGGCACGACGACTGGTCAAACCTGACCAGTGGACCCCCTGGACCCACTGTCAGTGACCCCGAGCCGGCCCGCGTGTTTTAAGTGAAAGCGCAAACGACCCAAAGTACGTCTCCTCTGCTTCGAAAACGTATTCTCCCCGAAACGTTTTCTTTTTCTGGTTTTTATTTAAAAAGAGCATATTGACTAAACTTTGACTGGCTATAACTTTTTTAATATAAGTCCAAATGACTTGATTCTTTTTCTATTGTTTCCAAAATACTGTCTAGTTTATTTTCATATTTATTTGAAAATTTGCCAAAAACTTTTTTTACTGTTTTGAAAGTATGTGTTAATTCAAATTTATTTAAAATAGAATTATGGAGAGGGAGAAGAAAACTTTCAAAAGTTTTGGAATGCACCATGCCTCTCCACAACTTGAAGGCAAGCATTCTGAACCCTGGCATAATATTTTTTTGGTGTTGTTTGATACGGTTACAACACCATCGTGACATGGAGTATCCATTATTTTTTTGTGAGGATATGATCATACTCGTGAGTGCATATGGGTGATCTCATGCTATTGGAGCTTGATATGTTTGCGATAGTAGTCATCCTCACATGCCTTTCATGACTACCGGAAGGAAGCCGAGAAAGTCTCTGTCTTGGGTAGACACGAGCTTATCCCGGGTTCCTCATCGAGACGGTTGTGTCCGGTATGGCAAGATGAGGTATGAGGAGTGGTGATTCTGTCTGTTGGTTGAAACATATTTGTTATGCTAATCATGCAGGGAATACTTAAACCTCCTGAGTCGGCCGTAGATCGAGTCTTGTTCCGGTAACCCCCATACTTGTTTCGTACTACCTCTGTCCCTGCCACAGGTAGGGTACGGTTCAGTAAGTTGTCAACCCCTCCCTAGCACACACCGTACAGAGGGGCCATGGTGAATGCATACCGGAAGGCCTCCGGTAGGCATGCCACCTGGTCTGGGGGCATGGGTGTTTTTGGTTGGAGCCGAAGGCGTAGCTCCCCTAGTTTGCGCGCGGTATAAATTTTGTGATCCCATGCTAATCGAGGTTGTAGCCTCCCCGCTTAGAGTTTCGCTTAACGGGTGTCGTGGGTGATTCCTGACACCGGTAAGTTAGGCTGGTGTGTGCAGTCGGGTGTGTTTTCAATTAAAAGACCATAGACGGAATTAGTCCCGATGGACTAAAGGAATCCGTTACTCGTGGGTAAAGAGTACACCCTCTGTAGAGATTATATCTATTCGAATAGCCGTGTCCATGGTTAAGGACTACAGTCTAGGATGGGTCAAGTGTCGGTCTTAGTGTCGGTCTTCGGAGGAAAAAACTACTAAACCAGAATATTGATTATGACCTGCGACATTTATGATTATGATTCTTATTATTGTGGACTAACCATTTATATTATTTGAATTAGTGAGCATCCCTGGGACGGTTCTACCTCATGATATTCATTGTGATTATTTTTATATATAAGCCCTTGATGTGGTGTCGCTCAGACGCCCGACTGTGGCATGCTTGTTATTTCAATTGCTTATAAGCCCTTTATGTGGCGTCGCTCACACGCCCAACTGTGGCATGCTTGTTATTTCAATTGCTTATAAGCCCTTTATGTGGTGTCGCTCAGACGCCCGACTGTGGCATGTTTGTTATTTCAATTGCTTATAAGCCCTTTATGTGGTGTTGCACAGACGCCCGACTGTGGCATGCTTGTTATATCCCTTATATATAAGCCCTTTATGTGGTGTCGCTCAGACACGCGACTGAGGCATGCTTTATATTATTATCCTTTTGAGGCGTCGCTTCAGACACCCGATCTGTGCTTTTCATTCCTACTCCCTGATCGTTTATTCATGTTATATTTGAATGATCTGCTTGCATGCATCATGAACCTTATCTCATAACAGACGAAGTGATCATAGATATTTCAAAGCATGATTATCAGTGGTTATATTATACCTGTGTTCTTAATGTTTGCGAGTACATTCAAAGTACTCACTGGCTTGTCCCTGGCTATTGTCTTGGCCTTGCGTGGAAAGGAGCATTGGGATGACAGCCCCCGGACCTACGCAATGGTGATAGCAGCCTCGCGAAGATAGGAGTTATCCTGTTCAGCTGTTCCTGTGGGAAATGGAGTCCCATAGACGCTGATGATCTGCAAACCGCTTCCACCATCAACCACTAGAAACCATTTGTTGTACCCATAGGCCAGAAAGGTCTTGTACTACATCTGATGTACTTTGCTTGGAGTTTTCTGTATCAAGTTGGTGACTCATCAGCTAACAGTAATCCTGGGGCTGGTGAGCACAAGGGCCACTTTCCGGGAAATTAATATCCTGAAAAACCGGTCCTGACAAACTTGGTATCAGAGCCAGGCTGACCATTGGCTAATCCTATCTTAGCCAGGTCGAAAAACCTAGGTAAACCAACCCACCAGACCTTAACCAAACCCCGGCCAAGCTTCTCGTGTAAGATAGCCACACAGTGACCCGACACCTTTTGGCAGCCGGTGCCCAACCTATCAGCCTAGCCTGTCGATCACGCGCCAGTGACCGGCCCCTAAATAGTCTTTTTCGCAAGCGTGCGAAGGAAGACTCCGTCCCCTTTTTCTATAAAAAGGGCACGCTAGTCTCAACCCAGCACAGCACAGCCTCTACCCCAAACCGAGCTAAAATGCCTGGCCCCATTGTTCACAATGAAACCACGGCGACCAACCTTGGAGGTTTTGTGACCGTGCTAGCAAACCTCACCCGCCGTGCCTTCGCGTTAGAAGAGCCTCCAGAATATGTTGTGTACCAGGGGTCCATGAGCGGTGAGAGCCGCCAATTCTGGGCCACTTTGCACGTCTATGGTAGGGGTCTATCGCCAGAACGCCCCTACAGGTTCACCGGAAGGACAACTTCCTTTGAGACACAAGCCATCCAACTAGCTGCTCGAGAAGCTATAGTTCAACTCTGGCACTTGTCGCCCAGAGTTAACTGTCGCTTATTCTACCACTACCCCAGTCGTGACGGGTATGGTAGGCCACCCCAGGTTGCCAACGGAGATCACGAGACGGATCCTGCATTATTGCATCTGGTGCGCTATGTAAGTGCACTAGAGGAGTTGTTCGATCAAATCACCCTTGATCTGATCGCAGCTCGAGGAGAACTGGTTCGCCGAACCCCGGCGAGAAGAGAAGATGAGCCCGACGCCGACAGCTCAGTCGTGCTATTCGGACAACCAATCAAGACCTTGAGGTCAGCCCCAGCCATCGCCAAGGTGCTTTGGTGTCTCCAGAAGTGCTTCGTCGCCTTTTGGGAACACGCTCCAACAGGATTGTGGCCAACAATCCCCGCGATGGTCATCATCGCTACCCCGACCCTGCAGCCCCTCAACCCCCTCCAGCTAACTCCGACGGTGAGACCCGTGACGAGGCCACGACGTCCACAAGGCACGCCCGCTTAGATATTAACGAGGTAGACTAAGTCACTCGAGTAGTACCTAGCCTTAGTATGTCCACGCACGGTAATTTTGTGACCTTGTATCACCGTAAATAAATGCAGCCTGCTTGTGTGCCTCTGTTTTAAATTAATAGCCGTGCATGAGTATATTGGCATACATTGCATTTTTAATTCCGAGCGTAGCTACCAAAAAAACACCCCGATGACGCTCATAGTGATACATCACTTTTGTGAGATGTGTGTATCTGTGGCTTTGACCCCGACCTCATGAGAGCAGAACCGACAAACTAGTGCCCCTCACCGCGGTAAATAACCCAGCACGGATGCTATATAAAAGGCCACCTTGTGACCTTGCCAAGTACCCCTCACCTTGTGCACAACCCTCACAACCATTTCTTGCCATGCCGAGCCCTAGTATTTATCTGAGGACTCCAGATGCAACCCCAGGAAGTTTTGTTAAAATATTGTGGGACTTTACCTGCAGTACCATGGGTTCTAGCCAACCACCCCAGTACGAGCTGCTCAAATCGAGAATCACCCCTTCCACCTCGAAATATTGGGCAGTAGTGCACGTCCCTCCCGTAAACTCAAACCAAGACCCAACGGAAGTCTCCTTCGTGGGGAAATCTGTGCCAACTCCACAAATGGCCGTAGAAGCTGCTGCACATGAAGCGCTTGTTCGCCTTCGATTCGCGGTACCCTATGCCAGTGAACGAGGGTATTATTACTTTCCGAGTCGTGCAGCACCCGGGGAAGTAACATCTTTTCCCACTGGACGAATTGAGAGAGACCCAGTACTAGCCAACCTTGCCTAGTATGTCATCGCTCAAGAGCGTTTGACCCAGTGAGTAATGGGTTATCAACAGGGCCTCGCTGATTTAAATCCTCAGATCGCCATTGGAAGACCACTGAGGCCCGACCAGGAGAGACACATTCATCGACTGGCCAATCCACTTCCTTCGATAGAAGAAGAGTGTGCCCCAATCCCAGAGATGTTTTCTCGGGACCCTATCCTTTTACCGTTTTCATTGTAAACGTCATAGCTATGTTTATTTATGTGTTGCAGCTTATGCGTTGTACCCAAGTTTGTGCTATGAGTAAACTGTTTGGTTTCAGCTGATAGGAGCAACATTTTCAAAACGACCCTTAGCAAATCTCGAGGACGAGATTTTTCTTAAGGGGGGTAGTGTTGTGACACCCCAAAATTTTGACCTTGTTTTGTTAATTAAAATTTTCCTAGGAAACTTAAACTTTTATTTTCTGGATTTTCTTTTGATTTCAGAACCATTCTTTTCTCTGTTATTATGGAGTTTTTAACCCAAGTGAAAAATTTCCAAATATATTATTGGACTTGTTTACCCTCTCAAGAAAAACATTTCTTTCATCAATGGAATTAATTACATAATTATTTTTCCTGATCTTTATTTCTTGAAAGTGGTTTCCCATGGTTTTAGGGTCCTATTTGAACTACAACCATTTGATAAATTTATTTAAAATTCCAACCAAAATTTGGAGATGTCATGTGATGTTTTTAAATCACTTTTATGCAAAAATATCTTCTATTCATTGGATATTTTGAGCTCTACACCAAATTTTCAAATCTGGTCCAGTTGGCCATTTTGCATTACAACCTATTTAAATTTTTCTTTAAAGCTTCCACCAAAATTATGGGATGATGGTAGTAGTATATTATTCAACTTTATGCAAAAACCTAGTGATGTTCTTTGAAAATTTTGAGTAAATCAACCTCATCTTCATTCTGGTCCAGCTTGGTGCTTTGTACTGCAACCACATTTTAACTTGCCTTTTTAGCCATGATTCTTTTTCCTACTTATAGACCACCCTGCAAAACCCTTAAGTCCAAGAG
The DNA here is from genome assembly GCF_018294505.1 of Triticum aestivum. NCBI lineage: Eukaryota > Viridiplantae > Streptophyta > Magnoliopsida > Poales > Poaceae > Triticum > Triticum aestivum. Next base: position 525,712,497 of record NC_057798.1, read on the forward strand.
ATTGGACCCATTAGAGGATTTTAAGTGCATGCAATAATACATTTTTCTTTCTGTCCAACACTAAAGTTTTGCAAAACTTGCACAATCAAGTTCCTAGTCTTGACCAACTAACCTTGCCACCATCACCTACACCTAAAGAGACTATGATCTGGAGTTTTTGGCCACCCCAAGAGTTGCCTAGATGCACTTGGCATTTCATCGAATACGTTAGGAGCATGGCCAGTTTTGGCATGCTTTTGGACTTGCATTATGAAGTGGCCCTAATGGCCTAACCAACATGTCCACTAAGCTCCTAGATGACCCTAACCTAGTCCTGTTAGTCCCCAGCCTCTTCCAAACCCTCTAGCACATGCTGGCATTATGCCAAACATGCAGCGTGTGTGCGCTGGGCGCGCCCAGAGCGCACGTTTTGCACGCGCGCGCACCGAGCCGCCGCGTCTCGCTACTGCCCTCCCCGTACCCGTGCTGCCCCTTGGCCACTTGCAGCCAGCGCCCCGACCCCTCCCTCGCTGCAGAGCCGCCCTGGCCCCCCCTCCTGGTGCACCACAACATCACCACCGCATGCCGCCACCGCCGCCCCGACAGCTCTGCCACGGACGGCGCCGCCCGAGCCACACCAGCGCGCCAGCTGGCTCATGGTACAGCCCGAGCTCATCCACGAGCTCGTCCGCTAGCGCCTGTCGCCGCCACGATGCCCTACAAGCTACAGCGAGGTGGTTTGCCGAGCTTATCTCCGGCCGCCGCGGAACCGACCTCGTTGCACTATAAAAGGAGTCCCCCGAGCTCATCCGAGCACCCAGGTGACCTCGGGCCACCCCCATAGCACCCCCAAAGCCAGAAATCATCAGGGGGAAGCCGTCTTCCTCGACTCCGGCCGGTTCGGCCGCCACCACGCCCCAGCACCATGCTTCGCAACCAGGGCCTCCCCCGCCCATCCAGCGACACCATTCTACTCCCCTCGACTATGCGGAGCTGCCCAGCCTCTCAGTCGTGATCGGGAACCACCGTAGCCCGAGCCCCTAAATCCACCCGAAGCCTCCTCTGCCGCGGAGCTTGCCGCCGGCGACTCCCTCCAACCCCGCCGACCCAACAACCACCGAGAGGTCCGCCCTGGTCTGGCGGATCCATCCCTGCCCTTGGATCCCCATGGGGAGCCTCCGTTCATCAGCGACGATCACCGGAGCCCTGCCCCACTCGGACAGAGGAGGGAGAAGAGGCACGACGACTGGTCAAACCTGACCAGTGGACCCCCTGGACCCACTGTCAGTGACCCCGAGCCGGCCCGCGTGTTTTAAGTGAAAGCGCAAACGACCCAAAGTACGTCTCCTCTGCTTCGAAAACGTATTCTCCCCGAAACGTTTTCTTTTTCTGGTTTTTATTTAAAAAGAGCATATTGACTAAACTTTGACTGGCTATAACTTTTTTAATATAAGTCCAAATGACTTGATTCTTTTTCTATTGTTTCCCAAATACTGTCTAGTTTATTTTCATATTTATTTGAAAATTTTCCAAAAACTTTTTTTACTGTTTTGAAAGTATGTGTTAATTCAAATTTATTTAAAATAGAATTATGGAGAGGGAGAAGAAAACTTTCAAAAGTTTTGGAATGCACCCTGCCTCTCCACAACTTGAAGGCAAGCATTCTGAACCCTGGCATAATATTTTTTTGGTGTTGTTTGATACGGTTACAACACCATCGTGACATGGAGTATCCGTTACTTTTTTGTGAGGATATGATCATACTCATGAGTGCATATTGGTGATCTCATGCTATTGGAGCTTGATATGTTTGCGATAGTAGTCATCCTCACATGCCTTTCATGCCTATCGGAAGGAAGCCGAGAAAGTCGTTGTCTTGGGTAGACACGAGCTTATCCCGGGTTCCTCGTCGAGACGGTTGTGTCCGGTATGGCAAGATGAGGTATGAGGAGTGGTGATTCTGTCTGTTGGTTGAAACATAATTGTTATGCTAATCATGCAGGGAATACTTAAACCTCCTGAGTCGGCCATAGATCGAGTCTTGTTCCGGTAACCCCCATACTTGTTTCGTACTACCACTGGTCCCTGCCACAGGTAGGGTACGGTTCAGTAAGTTGTCAACCCCTCCCTAGCACACACCATGCAGAGGGGACATGGTGAATGGATACCTGAAGGCCTCTGTTAGGCATGCCACCTGGTCTGGGGACATGGGTGTTTTCGGTTGGAGCCGAACGGGTAGCTCCCCTAGTTTGCGCGCGGTATAAATTTTGTGATCCCATGCTAATCGAGGTTGTAGCCTCCCCGCTTAGAGTTTCTCTTAACGGGTGTCGTGGGTGATTCCTGACACCGGTAAGTTAGGCTGGTGTGTGCGGTCAGGTCTGTTTTCAATTAAAAGACCATAGACAGAATTAGTCCCGATGGACTAAAGGAATCCGTTACTCGTGGGTAAAGAGTACACCCTCTGCAGAGATTAGATCTATTCGAATAGCCGTGTCCATGGTTAAGGACTACAGTCTGGGATGGGTCAAGTGTCGGTCTTAGTGTCGGTCTTCGGAGAAAAAAACTACTAAACCAGAACATTGATTATGACCTGCGACATATGATGATTATGATTCTTATTATTGTGGACTAACCATTTGTATTATTTGAATTAGTGAGCATCCCTAGGACAGTTCTACCTCCTGGATATTCACTGTGATTATTTTTATATATAAGGCCTTTATGTGGTGTCGCTCAGACGCCCGACTGTGGCATGCTTGTTATTTCAATTGCTTATAAGCCCTTATGTGGTGTCGCTCAGACGCCCGACTGTGGCATGCTTGTTATTTCAATTGCTTATAAGCCCTTTATGTGGTGTCGCTCAGACGCCCGACTGTGGCATGTTTGTTATTTCAATTGCTTATAAGCCCTTTATGTGGTGTTGCACAGACGCCCGACTATGGCATGCTTGTTATATCCCTTATATATAAGCCCTTTATGTGGTGTCGCTCAAACACCCGACTGAGGCATGCTTTATATTATTATCCTTTCGAGGCGTTGCTTCAGACACCTGGTCGATGCTTTTCATTCCTACTCCCTGATCGTTTATTCATGTTATATTTGAATGATCTGCTTGCGTGCATCATGAACCTTATCTCATAACAGATGAAGTGATCATAGAATATTTCAAAGCATGATTATCAGTGGTTATATTATACCTATGTTCTTAATGTTTGCGAGTACATTCAAAGTACTCACTGGCTTGTCTCTGGCTATTGTCTTGGACAGATTTCTTGTGTGGAAAGGACCGTTGGGATGACAGCCCCCAGACCTACGCAATGGTGATAGTAGCCTCGCGAAGATAGGAGTTATCCTGGTCAGCTGTTCCTGTGGGAAATGGAGTCCCATAGACGCTGATGATCCGCAAACCGCTTCCACCATCAACCACTAGAAACAATTTGTTGTACCCATAGGCCAGAATGGTCTTGTACTACATATGATGTACTTTGCTTGGAGTTTTCTATATCAAGTTGGTGACTCATCAGCTAACATTAATCCTGGGGCTGGTGAGCACAAGGGCCACTTTTCGGGAAATTAATATCCTGAAAAACCGGTCCTGACACCTACCGTGGCAGGCATTCCTGATGTGGTGGTGCGGGGAGTGCTGGAGTGTTCTCCTGCGGTCGAGGGATCTCTTGACAGCTACCTTCTTCAGGTGCTGGTGCCGAACGCGGCGGTTCACGCTGCGGAACTGCACGTCTTGGCACCAAGGCACCGTCTTGAGGCAGAGGCGCTCCCTGGGCCGCGCCGCCCGAAGCAGGTGGAGCACCTGGTGGAGAAAGGGACAGCGCTAGAGAGCCCCCTGCGGCACGGATGAGCTCAGTGATGCGGTCGAGCCAGTCTTCATAGAGGTCGTCGACCGGACGGTAGCGCAGGAACTCATGCGCCATGAGGAGCACGGCCCGCGCGTCCATGGGAGGGCGACGAGCGTGCGACGATGAACCAGCTGCTGTCAGCGATGGAGTGGCGGTGCGGCCATCCCGCCGCATTGAGGGGTGCAGCGAGGAAGCTTGCTGCTTGTTCCCTATCGGGCCTGTGGCGGCGTTGATGGCGGGTGATGGCGAATGACAAGGCGGCCCATCGACGGGAGCAGTTTGGGCGACGCGAGCGGCCAGGGCAGCCCGGCGCTCAGCGCGAGCACGACGAGCGTCCGCCATGGAGACGACGGAGCAACTAGACGCGAAAACGATGGAAAGGAAGATCCGGCGCACCCCTACCTGGCGCGCCAAATGTCGGATGTGGGGTTCTGGCAAAACCCTTAAGGTTCAAACTCTGGGGTGCGCACGGAGATTTCCTCCCTACTGATCTTCGTCCTAGCACGCTAAGATCTCACGGAAGAACTCGACGAACTCACAACACAAAGACACGAGATTTATACTGGTTCGGGCCAGTGTTGTGGTGTAATACCCTACTCCAGTGTGTGGTGGTGGATTGCCTCTTGGGCTGATGAAGAACAGTACAAGGGGAAGAGCGGCCTCTTGAGGGTGAGGGGCTCTTGTGTTCGTGTGTGGCTGGAATCGGTTAAGGGCTCGATCCAGGTGAGGTCCAGATCAGTTCAAGCTCAGTTCAAGCTTAGTTCAAGCTCTCCCTACTGTGATGGCTAGTTCTACTTATATAGTCCCTGGTCCTCTCCCCAAATATTGAAAGGGAAGGGCGCCAACATTGGCGGCCAATTTGAAAGGGGACAACTAGTACAAGCTATCCTGACAAAAGTGGTCTTCGCCTGCGAAAGTGCTCTGGCGATGACGCCGTCTTGGGCTCCATAGTGACCTCCGTCCTGCTGGTCCGCCGGTCTTGGCGCCAAGGCGCTATCTTGGTGCCAAGGCGCTGTCACACCGCGGAACTGCACGTCTTGGCGCCAAGGCGCTGTCTTGAGGCAGAGGCGCTCCCTGGGCCGCGCCACCCGAAGCAGGTGGAGCGCCTGGTGGAGAAAGGGACGGTGCTGGAGAGCCCCCTGCGGCACGGACAAGCTCGATGATGTGGTTGAGCCAATCTTCATAGAGGTCGTCGACTGGATGGTAGCGCAGGAGCTCGTGCGCCATGAGGAGCGCGGCCCGCGCGTTCATGGGAGGGTGGCGAGCGTGTGATGACAAACCAGCTGCAGTCAGTGACGGAGTGGCGGTGAGGCCGTCCCGCCCCACCGAGGGGTGCAGCGAGGAAGCTTGCTGCTCGTTCCCCGCCGAGCTGGTGGCGGTGTTGATGGCGGGCGATGGCGAACGACGAGGCGGCCCGCCGACGGGAGCCGTCTGGGTGACGCGGGTGGCAAGGGCAGCCCAGCGCTCGGCGCGAGCACGACGAGCGTCCGCCATGGAGACGACGGTGCAACTGGACGCGAAAACGACGGAAAGGTAGATCCGGTGCACCCCTACCTGGCGCGCCAAATGTCTGATGTGGGGTTCTGGCAAAACCCTTAAGGTTCGAACTCTGGGGTGCGCACAGAGATTTCCTCCCTATCGATCTACATCCTGGCTCGCTAGGATCTCGCGGACGAACTCGACGCACTCACAACACAAAGACACGAGATTTATACTGGTTCAGTCCACCATTGTGGTGTAATACCCTACTCCAGTGTGTGGTGGTGGTTTGCCTCTTGGGCTGATGAAGAACAGTACAAGGGGAAGAGCGGCCTCCTGAGGTTGAGGTGCTCTTGTGCTTGGTGTGTGTGAGGATGGAATGGATCTGGTCCAAGTTTAGTTGCCTTCTACGGTGGTGGCTAGTCCTATTTATAGAGGCCCTGGTCCTCTTCCCAAATATCGAGCGAGAAGGGAGCCAACATTGGCGGCCAATTTGAAAGGGGACAGCTAGTACAAGCTATCCTGATAAAAGTGGTCTTCGCCTGTGAAAGGGCTCGGGTAATGATGCCGTCTTGGGCTCCACAGTGACCTTCGTCCTTCTGGGCGGCCGGTCTTGGTCTTGTTGCATGGATGAGGAAACCTTTGCTTGATGCCTTGGTACTCCGCCCCTGCGCTTGCCCCCTTTGCACCAAAGAGGAAACAAGGACGTTGTGCGCGCTGGTGCCCGCCTGGTGCCGGTCGTCATGGCTCACGTCACGAGAGCCTCACGAGGTTTGCCGTTCCTTGATATCTCCGCCCCTTACGAGCCTTCCTGGGGAGGCTGCTCCTGAAGAGGTCTTGTGTCGTCCGCCTCACGAGGCTTGGCCTCTCACGGGGGTCTTGGATGCCTTGTTGATGAAGGTGGGCCATACAGGCCTGCCAACCTAGCCACACTCTGGGCCGCAGGCAGGCAAGTCTGGGGACCCCCGTTCCTAGAACGCCGACACCAGCCTCGCGAGGATCGTCCTCAGGGCAACGCCGGTCTTCCCCCGTTGCCGCCGCCACCAACAAGGATCGACGACCACCATCAAGACAAGGGGGCTGAGGGCTTCTAGGAGCCACGTGCTATCGCCTGCATCTTGGGCGGAGCCCAGGCCCCAGCCTCGCAGCGTATCTTCAAACAGTTTGCTCGTGAAGTGAATGCCATCCTCCCCAAGCTCGAGGCCACGCGCCCGCTCAGGTGGTCCCAGTGCGCCATCACCTTCAGCTCGGCGGATCAACTCAAGTGTGCAGCCACCGCTGGCACCCTCCCGATGCTTTGTTCGCCAGTCATCAGCAACGTGCAAGTTACCAAGACCCTCATCAACGGCAATGCAGGGCTCAATGTCCTGTCCGTCGACACGTTCGACAACCTCCGAGTGCCGTATGACCAGCTCCAGCCCACCAAGCCTTTCTCAGGAGTGACCAACGGTTCAACCATGCCGATAGGGTAGGTCCGCCTCCCTGTCACCTTCGAGGAATGCAAGAACTACCGCACCGAGCTCATCGACTTCGACGTCGCGCACATCCGCCTGCCATACGACGCCATCCTTGGGTATCCAGCCCTGGCCAAATTCATGGCGATGACACACCATGGCTACAATGTCCTCAAGATGCCGGGAAGCAGCGAAATCATCATGGTCCCGTGCAAAGAAAGAGATGCGGTGTGCTCCCTCGAGCGTGCCTTTCAAGCTGCGGCAATCGACGACCCCGACGGCAAGGGCGAGGGCCCTCCGGAGGCCATCCCCAAGAAGAAGAAGCAGATGCGTCGTGCCGGACCTCAGGAAGATGGCGTCGCGGCTGGAACCTCGTCAGGATCAGCGCCCGCTCCAGGGACGCCTCCCTCCATCGCATAGGAAGGCACGTCCAGCGCCCTCCTCGGGCAGGGCTCGGAGGCTCTCTTCTGGAGGGCCTCAGACCTTGCCAACATCACGAGGGAGGTGCTCGGGCACCACATGGAGGCGTGCTTTGTGGCACGTCTCCCTCAAGAGGACACAGGGCAAGGAGTCCCACCATCTCAGGAGACATTTTGATCTCCACAAGACACGAGCCTCAGCAACGCGCCAGCCCTTGTCGAACACCCGGTGTATTTTGTCAGCACGGTGCTGCGGGACGCGAGGGCGCAGTACCCCATGCCTCAGAAGCTCCTGCTCACGCTCTTGGTGGCCTCATGCAAATTGCGGCACTACTTCCAGGGCCACCCCATCAAGGTCGTCTCAGCCTACCCATTGGAGAGGGTGCTTAGGAGCCCCAACTCTGCTGGAAGGGTCGCTGAGTGGAACATCGAACTGCAAGCATTCCAGTTGGAGTTCAGCACTACCAGGGTCATCGAGGGAGCCGTGCTCGCTGATTTTGTGGCAGAATGGACGGACGCCCCGATGCTCGAGGTAGGCGAGGACCGGTCCACCTCACCGGGAAGCGAGGCGCCATACGGTTGGGTCATGTATTTGGATGGCGCCTTCGCGCATCAGGGTGCGGGGGCCGGAGCAGTGCTCATCTCACCCACTCAGGACAAGCTTTACTATGTTGTGCAGCTCTGCTTTCAGCAGGGCGAGAAAGTCTCCAACAACATTACAGAATATGAAGGCCTCATAGCTGGCTTGAGGGCCGCTGCAGCTCTGGGGGTGAAGCGCCTCACCGTTAGGGGCGACTCGTAGCTCCTCGTCAATTTCTCCAACCAAGTGTACGAGCCAAAGGTCGAGCACATGGAGGCATACCTCGCGGAAGTGCATAAGATGGAAAAGCAGTTCCTGGGTCTGGAGTTACAGCACGTGCCCCGTGGCACCAACAAGGAAGCCGACGACATCGCCAGGAGGGCATCCAAACGGCAGCCCCAAGAACCCGGCGTCTTCGAGGATCGGCTCTTCAAGTCATCAGCAACTCCACCACTTTCAAGCACAACTCAGCCTCGGGAGGAGCTCCCACAGCCGCCTGCCACAGGAGCCCCGGCCTGCGGCCCGACCTCAGGAGCTCGCCTGCTCTTAGTGCTCGTGCCCCAGGAGGGATGCTGGACCGAGGAATTCAAGGACTATCTGATGCAAGGGGCGCTGCCGGAGAAGGAGGAGGAGCAGAGCGTGTGGCCCGGCAAGCCACGGCGTACTGCATCCAAGACGGTGAGTTGTACAGGAAGCGGCCAAATGACGTTTCTCTGTGCTGCATTTCCAGGGACCAAGGGAAGGAGCTGCTAATTGACATACACGGCGGGGACTGCGGGCACCACTCGTCATCACGGACCCTCATCGGCAAAGTGTTCCGCAGTGGGTTCTACTAGCCCACCATGCTCAACGACGCAGCTGAGCTGGTGAAGTCCTGCGAAGCCTGCCAGTTCCACGCCAAGCAGATCCATCAGCTGGCTCAAGGCCTCCAGACCATCCCACTCATGTGGCCGTTCGCGGTCTAGGGGCTGGACATCTTGGGCCCGTTCCCCCAAGCGCCTGGGGGCTATCACTACCTCTACATCGCGATCGACAAGCTGTCTGTACTATCCCAGTTGGCTCTGCTGTCAAGTTCGTCAAGGGCCTCGTGAGCCGCTTTGGGGTTCCCAACTGTATCAGCACAGATAACGGCTCGCAATTCACTGGTAACCTCTTTAAACCTACTGTGCTTCCCTTGGAACGCAGTTTGCTACGCTTCGGTGGCACACCCCAGGAGCAATGGTTAGGCTGAACGTGCCAACGCCGAGGTCCTGAGGGGCCTCAAGACCAGGACCTTCAAGAAGAAGCTCATGGCCTGCGGCAGGGGCTGGCACGACGAGCTCGAGTCCGTACTATGGTCCATCCGCACTATCGCCACCAAGCCAACGGGCAAGACCCCATTCTTCCTCGTCTACGGAGCCGAAGCGGTCCTTCCTCATGAGGTCAAGCATCGCTCCGCACGGGTCCTGGCGTTTGATGAAACGCAGCAGGATGCCATGCGGGGGATGGACCTCATGCTGGGGGAGGAGCGTCGTCGCGAAGCTGCAGTAAGGGCAGCAAGGTACCAGCAGGTGCTGCGGTGATATCACTGCCACAACATCTGCTCCAGGACGCTCGAGGCGGGTGACCTCATCCTGAGGCGGGTCCCCACCAGGGAAGGGCTGCACAAGCTTTCTCCTATGTGGGAGGGTCCGTTCAGGGTCATCCATGTCTCCAGGCCTGGCGCCGCGCGCCTGGAGACAGAATGCCTGGAACATCCAGCACCTCCGGAAGTTCTACCCATGAAGCAAGGCCCAGTGCCTGTGAAGAAAGGCCCGGTGCCTGTGAAGCAAGGCCCAGTGCCTGTGAAGAAATTACTGGTGCCTGCGAAGAAGGCCCAGTGCTTGTGAAGAAAGGCCCAGTGCCTGTGAAGAAGGCCCGGTGCCTGTGAAGAAGGCCCGGTGCCTGTGAAGAATCGCCGCCCGTGACACTCTCACGTAATAACGAGTGGGGCTGTACACGCCCTGGAGTCTCAGGAGTGCCGGCCTCAGGCCCTGGGGCTCCCTCCCACGCCTAGTGGCAGCACTTAGCTCCGCGCTGGTGAGAAGACTTGAAGACTAGATTAGGTGCCGGACGCGGCTTCTAATTTGCTTTCCGCAGTTGGCTCGCCTTCTCTTAATCGAAATTTGCTTTTGGTGTTCTTTGCTGGCTCGGTTCCTTCGCCTTTTCGTTGCCTCTTTCGACTCTGGTTTGTGTGTGTTCTCTCTCTCGCATACCTCGTGAGGGGGCTAGGCAGGTGCCCTCGTGAGCGTTTTTCTACCTTCTCGCGAGCCACCCTCGTTCGAGCCCACAAGCTGGCGGATCTCTCCTAATCCGTGCCCCTCGGGTACCATGATGTGAAGCGTCGAGTCCAAGCTGGGGTGAACGATAAGCCTCCCAAGCTTCCTGTCAAGCTTCCTAAACAAATTTTTTGCAGTCTCTGAGCAACCACTAAGTCGAGACGAGCGCAGGGAAGCAAACGCTTCATAAAGAGGGGGCCGACCCGGACGCACCAAGCTAAGTTATCTCCTCACAGAATAACAACACAGCATGGAAACAACAAGCGTAGCATAATGATTAGGAAGCTATGGTTCGATACACGCCCCTCCAGGCCCATACTAGTTTCATTTTGATGCAGGAAGGAAAAGGGGAACAAAGCAAAAGCGGCGCTAGCCCCTGCAACAGTCCACGGGGACAGGCCCTTGGCGACGTCCCGGGCCTAGTCGGATCCCTCCTCGCGCTTCACAGATGCACGGCAACGAGACGACCCGCTACCACCTTCAAAGCGGGCGCGGCGGTGTGGCGGCTGGTCATAGCCGCCACTGCTGGAGTTGTCGCCAAGAGAGGAGCCACCATAGCCGGACTAGGAGCGGCCGGCGGGCTCGCCCTCTTCCTCGTCCCGACCATCGCCAAGGCCGAGCACCTCCTCGCCATCGTTCACCTCGGGGCAGCATCCGGCGCGGCGACCGTCTTCCCTGAACACCCTCACATAGAGGGTCGTGTCGCCGTCAAACTTGAAGTGGAGGGTGCACCGCCTGCCCAGGCCGCGCGCGCGGGCGAACGTCTGCCAACCGCGGGCCAGGGCTATGCTGCCCGTGACGGAGACCTCGACCGCGACGCAAGAAGCCCGGTTGTAGCAACCGTCTGCCTGCAACCAGAGCCCGCCTGGACCGGAGGCCGGCAGCTTGTCGGCAAAGAAGCGGGGAAGCTGGAGCCAGCTGCCGGCTAGATCCTCCGACCAGACAACGAACTCCGGTAGCACCTCCGATGCGTGGAACCGCGGCCGGGGAGGCCGCGTAACCACGGCGTGCCTCCTTTCGTCGACGGGGCTGCCGCGACCAGAGCGACCCTTGCCACACGCAGCGGTGCCACCCCGGGAGCCGGGGGCCACGGCGGGGGTCGCGGTGTGCTTGCGGGGACGACCACGTCCGCACCGGGCGCCGGGGAGCCAGGCCCCTCCCGAGGGGCCTTGCCCTTCTCCGTGGCGGAGAACCTCTTCGACAGCGCCATTACTGCTAGCAGAGGAGCAAGGAGGAGGAAGCAAACGAACCGCGAAGAGCTGGGTGATGGGGGCTCTGCCCCCTCTCCACTTATAGCAGAATAAGGCCAACCCGCGCCTCCCACGATCACAGGTAATGATGGTTTTCCTTGCATGTCGCAGGGACTTGTCAAGTCGAGCAGTTGCCGAGGCAGCATCGGGAAGCGGAGACGCCCACGTCAAATCAACCGTCATGCATCGACCAAGGCCGCAAGCTTTTGGAGCCCGAGGCGCTCCGCGCTTGACCTTTGGCTTCGCCTCGAAGCCAAGCCCGAGCGCACCTTGGGCCCGGGGGCTACTGTCGGCATTCTGGGAACGAGGGTCCCTAGACTTGTCTGCCTACGGCCCATGGTGTGGCGCTGCTAGCGGGCCTGTACGACCCATCTTCATCAACAAGGTATTCAAGACCCTCACGAGGGGCCAAGCCTTGCGAGGCGGACGACACAAGACCTCCTCAAGAGTGGCCTCACCAGGTTGGCTCGCGAGGGGCGGAGAGATCAAGGCAAGGCAAACCTCGCGAGGCTCTCGTGATGTGAGCCATGACGAACAAGACCAGGCGGGCGCCAGCGCGCGCAGCGTCCTTGCTTCCTCTTTGGTGCTAAGGAGGCAAGCGCAGGCGTGGAGTACTGAGGCGTCAAGCAAAGGTTTCCATATAAGTGCAACGAGACCAAGGCCAGCAGGACGGAGGTCACCATGGAGCCCAAGACGGCGTCACCACCAGAGCCTTTTGCAGGCGAAGACCGCTTTTGTCAGGATAAGCTGTATTGGCCGTCCCCTTTCAAATTGGCCATTGTTGGCTCCCTTCCCGCTCAATATTTGGGAAGAGGACCAGGGCCTATATAAGTAGAACTAGCCACCATAGTAGAGGCAACTGATCTGATCTGGAACCCATCGAGTCCTCGACTAATCCTAGCCACACACCAAGCACAAGAACACCTCAACCTCAGGAGGTTGTTCTTCCCCTTGTACTGTTCATCATCAGCCCAAGAGGCAATCCACCACCCCCACACTGGAGTAGGGTATTACACCACAACGGTGGCCTGAACCAGTATAAATCTTGTGTCTTTTGTGTTGTGAGTTCGTCGAGTTCGTCCACGGGATCGTAGCGAGCTAGGGCATGGATTGGTAGGGAGGAAATCTTTGCGCGCACCCCAGTGTTCGAACCTTGAGGGTTTTGCCGGAACCCGAGATCCGACAGTCGCGCATCAGGGCACGCCCCCACGATCCGTAGATTGATCTAGTCTGACCTGCTCTATTTTCCAGGTCCTTCCGCAGGTCATATGTATATCCCCGAGCTGTTGTGTCTCTACCTTTACAGCGAGGTGGTATAGTATGGTGTTCGGCTTGAGCTGCTATTTTGTCCCGGCCACATGGTAGTCGGTCAGCCGCATTACGCGCTGATGGTACGGGGTCCAGTGCCTCGTCGTCGAATTGAGGTAGAAGTTTACGCTTCGGGTAACTTTTGGTTGGGCGCTTGAGGCTGTATTCCTCGGCTGCCAGGACATTAGTCCACCGTCGTTGAGTAGATCTTGATCAGCTTGAAGCTGATGCTGCTTTTTTTTAGGCTCCTTGTAGTGGCTATTAGCCGGCTCTTAAAACGCTCCTGCTCGAGAGGTTCCTCAGGCACGATAAAGTCATCGTTGCCGAGGCTCACCTCATCCTCGGACAGTGGAAGATAATTGTTGTCCTCTGAGTCTTCATTTACGGCCTGTTCATCAGAGCTAACTTTCTCATCTTCCTGTTCGTCCTATTCGGAGGTTGGCTCGACGGGTTCTTCTTCGTCTTCGGCATCGTCCGGATTATTGTTGTCTCTCGTACCGGTATTGCTGTCTTTTCCACGACGTGATTTAGAGCGGCGCCGCTGACGTTGGAGCTTTGGTTGTATCTCAGGAGGTTTATCCTCGACTGGATTCTTCTTGTTATCGACGTTACCCTCTTTGGGTGTATTCACCATGTACACGTCATACGAAGAGGTGGTCGTCCAGCGTCCGGTAAACAACGGGTTTTGGGCCTGCTCCTCTCCGGCATCGTTGTCCATACCCCGTCGATGTCTATGGAGCCGTAATCGAGCATGTTAGTTAAGTCCTTGATAGTGGCTATGAAGTGGGTGGTGGGTTGGACGTAAAATTCCCCGCTCTCAGGCCCTAGTCCGGGCTGGGTGTAGTTTAGACGTGGCTCCTCTGTAATGACGAGGGATCGCATCAAGTCCAGAGCCTTGCTTAAAGGCGAGGTTTGGCCAGGGAGGAGAGAGTCCATGGAGTACGGCGGGAAGGTGACTCCTGGGCCGAGCTCACACGATGCTAACTCCGAGGGTTCGGAGCCTGTGTCTGGAGAAGAGTTCGGCTCCTTGATGGTTGCCAGCGACACTACTTCCTCCGGCTCTCCCGTACTGGGCTTAGTGACCGCAGATAGTCCGGCAGGCTGAGGAATCCCGTCTTAGGACCTAGCGATGCGCTCTGGCTCTAAGGCCAGAGCAGAGGTTGGGGTCATGAACCCTTGGAAGATCAAGTCTCCTCGGATCTCAGCGACATAGTCCAGATTCCCAAAACTAATCTGGTGACCAGGGGCGTAGCTATCGATCTGCTCTAGATGGCCAAGCAAGTTGGCCCACAGTGCAAAGCCGCCGAACACGAAGATCTGGCCGGGGAGAAAAACCTCTCCCAGGGTGGCATTGTTGTAGATGACTAATGGAGCCATCGAACCTTCTGATGATGACACAGTGGAACTCTTAATGAAAGCACCAATGTCGGTGTCAAAACCGGCGGATCTTGGGTAGGGGGTCCCGAACTGTGCGTCTAGGGTCGATGGTAACAGGAGACGGGGGACACAATGTTTACCCAGGTTCAGGCCCTCTTGATGGAGGTAATACCATACTTCCTTCTTGATTGATCTTGATGAATATGAGGATTACAAGAGTTGATCTACCATGAGATCGCAATGGCTAAACCCTAGATGTCTAGCCTATATGATCATGATCCCCTCTACGGACTAAACCCTCCGGTTTATATAGACACTGGAGGGGCCTAGGGTTGTACAGAGTCGGTTTACAGAGGAAGGAATCTTCATACCCAAAGTCCAAGCTTGCCTTCCACGCAAAGGAGAGCCCGATCCGGACACAAGAGGAAGTCTTCTGTCTTGTATCTTCATGGCCCATCAGTCTGGCCCACATCACATAGCCCGGATGCTCGAGGACCCCTTAATCCAGGACACCCTCACTCTTATCTTAATTCATTGGATGTAATCTTCTAGATATTGGTGAGTAGATATTGTTTTGCACTGTGTTCCGTTTCCTTCTAATTAAGGATCGAATCATTGACTTGGCGTACCTGGTTATGCCATCCTAATCTTCAAGCTCAGTTTGTAAGACAAGTGCGCATTTCTAGATGATAAATTTGATTCGAGTATGTATTACATGTCACTGTCGGCGTTCTGGGAACGGGGGTCCCTAGACTTGCCTGCCTGCGGCCCAGAGCGTGGCTAGGCTGGCAGGCCTGCGCGGCCCATCTTCATCAACAAGGCATCCAAGACCCTCGCGAGGGGCCAAGCCTCGCGGGGTGGACGACACAAGACCTCTTTAGGAGCAGCCTCCCCAGGCGGGCTCACGAGGAGCGGAGATATCAAGGCAGGGCAAACCTCGCGAGGCTCTCGTGACGTGAGCCATGACGATCGGCACCAGGCGGGCACCAGCACGCACAGCGTCCTTGTTTCCTCTTTGGTGCTAAAGAGGGCAAGCGCAGGAGCAGAGTACCAAGGCATCAGGCAAAGGTTGCCATATCCATGCAACAAGACCAAGACCGGCCGGCCAGCAGGACGGAGGTCACCATGGAGCCCAAGACGGCGTCATCACCAGAGCACTTTCACAGGCGAAGACCACTTTTGTCAGGATAGCTTGTACTAGTTGTCCCCTTTCAAATTGGCCGCCAATGTTGGCGCCCTTCCCTTTCTATATTTGGGGAGAGGACCAGTGCCTATATAAGTAGAACTAGCCATCACAGTAGGGAGAGCTTGAACTCAACTTGAACTGATCTAGACCTCACCTAGATCGAGCCCTTAGCCGATTCCAGCCACACATGAACACAAGAGCACCTCACCCTCAGGAGGCCGCTCTTCCCCTTGTACTATTCTTCATCAGCCCAAGAGGCAATCCACCACCACACACTGGAGTAGGGTATTACACCACAACAGTGGCCCGAACCAGTATAAATCTCGTGTCTTTGTGTTGTGAGTGCGTCGAGTTTGTCCGCGAGATCTTAGCAAGCCAGGACGTAGATCGATAGGGAGGAAATCTCCACGCGCACCCAGAGTTCGAACCTTAAGGGTTTTGCCGGAACCCCACATCAGACATTTGGTGCGCCAGGTAGGGGTGCACCGGATCTGCCTTTCCGTCGTTTTCGCGTCTAGTTGCACCGTCGTCTCCATGGCGGACGCTCGTCGTGCTCGCGCTGAGCGCCGGGCTGCCCTTGCCACGCGCGTCGCCCAGACGGCTCCCGTCGGTGGGCCGCCTCATTGTTTGCCATCGCCCGACATCAACACCGCCACCAGCCCGGTGGGGAACAAGCAGCAAGCTTCCTCGCTGCACCCCTCGGTGCGGCGGGACGGCCTCACCGCCACTCCGTCACTGACTGCAGTTGGTTCGTCATCACACGCTCACCACCCTCCCATGGACGCGCGGGCCGCGCTCCTCATGGTGCACGAGCTCCTGTGCTACCGTCCAGTCGACGACATCTACGAAGATTGGCTCAACCGCATCATCGAGCTTGTCCGTGCCGCAGGGGGCTCTCCAGCACCTCCCTTTCTCCACCAGGCGCTCCACCTGCTTTGGGCGGCGCGGCCCAGGGAGCGCCTCTACCTCAAGACAGCGCCTTGGCGCCAAGATGTGCAGTTCTGCGGTGTGAACCGCCATGTCCGGCACCAGCACGTGAAGAAGGAAGCTGTCAAGAAATCCCTCGACCGCAAGAGAACGCTCCACCACTCCCTGCACCACCACATCAGGAACCCCTGCCATGGCAGGCCCCCGCGCCGCTCGCAGTTGCAGCGTGTGAGCACCAAGGCCAAGCTCCACCCCCAAGACGTGCCCCGGTAACCACGGCTCACCGCTGAGCTGCGCAGTGTTGCGTGGTCGGGCAAGTTCAAGACAAATCTGCCTCCTCGCTACGACAGCACGCCAGACCCCGCGGAGTTCCTGCAGCTCTATGAGCTGAGCATCGAGGCAGCCAACGGGGACGAGAAGGTCATGGCGAACTGGTTTCCTATGGCCCTCAAGGATGGTGCCCGCTCGTGGCTCCTAAACTTGTGTCAAGGCTCGATCTCCTCCTGGGACGAGATGCGCGACCGTTTCGTTGCCAACTTCCAGGGCACTCGCGACCGCCCGCCGGCCGCGGGCGACCTGCGATGCATCAAGCAACAACCAGGAGAGACTCTCCAGAAGTACATCCAGCACTCCAACAACACCAGCCTCAAGATCCCCAAGGTTACGGACGAGGCCATCATCTCCGCGTTCTCCGACGGCGTCCACGACGTCAAGATGAAGGAGGAGTTGGCTATGCATGAGGAGCTGTGCACCTCTCAGGAGCTATTCAACCTAGCGACCAAGTGCACAAGAGCTGAGGAGGGGAGCCTTTCCCTCCTCGAGCTACCAGCTGCGGGTCCAGAGGAGAAGAAAGCCAAGGCCAAAGACGTGAAGTGCAAGGAAGCAGCCGTGCTCGCAGCGGAGCCAGACACCAAGCAAGGCAGAGACCAGCCCGAGTCGTCCAAGGGCGGCCGACCCTTCTACGCCTTCCACAACCTGAACACCCACAACACCAGCGACTATCAAGAGCTTAGAGCCATTCGTGAGGGACGCTTCGGTCGACACCCCGAGCGCAGTGACCGGAGCTATGGACAAGGAGGTGGACGCGGAAGCGGACGCTGGGATGACCGTGGCCCGCGCCAAGAGTGGCACAACCGGCCTTGTGAGGATCACTGGCAGGATCGTCCTCGCGAGGGCACATGGAGGGACCAGCCTCGTGAGGATCATCCTCAGGGCAACGCCGGTCTTCCCCCACTGCCGCCGCCGCCAAGAAGAAATGACGAACACCATCAAGACGAAGGGGCTGGGGGCTTCCAGGAGCCGCATGCAGTCGCCTGCATCTTGGGCGGTGCTCAAGCCCCAGCCTCGCAACGTATCTTCAAGCAGTTTGCCCTCGAGGTGAATGCAGTCCTCCCCAGGCTTGAGGCCATGCGCCCGCTCAGATGGTCCCAGTGCGCCATCACCTTCAACTCAGCAGACCAGCTCAAGTGTGCAGCCACTGTTGGCGCATTGCCTATGCTTTGTTCACCTGTCATCAGCAACGTTCAAGTTACCAAGACCCTCATCGACGGCGGCGCAGGGCTGAACGTCCTGTCCGTCGACACGTTCGACAACCTTCAAGTGTCGTATGACTAGCTCCAGCCCACCAAGCCTTTCTCACGAGTCACCGACGGTTCCACCACGCCGATAGGGCAGGTCCGCCTCCCTGTCACCTTCGGAACACGCGACAACTACCGCATCGAGCTCATTGACTTCGATGTCGCGCACATCCGTCTGCCCTACAACGCCATCCTCGCGTACCCATCCCTGGCCAAGTTCATGGCAGTGACACACCACGGCTACAACATCCTCAAGATGCCAGGGAGCGGCGGGATCATCACGATCCCGTGTGAAGAAAGAGATGCGGTGTGCTCCCTCGAGCGCGCCTTCCAAGCTGCCGCAATCGACGACCCCAACAGCAAAGGCGAGGGCCCTCCTGAGGCCCTCCCTAAGAAGAAGAAGTTGCGCCGCACTGGACCTCAGGAGGACGGTGACACAGTCGGAGCCTCGCCAGGATCAGCGCCTGCTCCAGGGGCGCCTCCATCCATCACATAGGAAGGCATGCCCAGCGCCCTCCTCGGGCAGGGCTCGGGGGCTCTCCTCTGGAGGGCCTCAGACATTGCCAACGTCACGAGGGAGGCGCTCGGGCACCACTTGGAAGCGTGCTTCAAGGCACGTTTCTCTCAGGAGAACACAGGACAAGGAACGCTCACCGCTCAGGAGTTCATCACCAAGATCACTCAGGAACTTCAAGACGCAAGGGCCATGCACGGCGACTGCCACTCACGAGGTGCAGCTCCCCATCCAGGCGAGGATGCTGGGCTGCGCGTCTGCTTCGACGTCTCAGGGCTCAACAGAGCCGCATCTCAGGAGCCTCTCTGGCCTTCGCGCGTGAGCCGTTGCGGGGGCCCACCGCACAGCTGTGTTCGCATGCCATTTGGCCTACTGAGCGTGGCTGATCCCTACCACAGGCTTATGCAGGGCGCCCTGGCAGCTCGCGAGGCCAGGCGTCAGGCAGTCCTAAGGGAGGAGGAGCCTGAACCTCCAGCCTCCCCTAGGAACCGGCCACCGGATGACGCCTAAGGAATGACTACTTCAGCACGTACCTTCAGCTGCACCAACATCTCTTCATCGACATGACTAGGTGACATCTTCCAGGTTCGTTTAGCGGGGAGTGCCCCTCGGGCTACATCATTCCCAGGCCACGTGGGCCCGTCCCCATGGCATGTATCCATTTACTTATGTCTTTAGCTTACCTTGCTGGGGGCGCCCCTCGGACTGCATCAACCCCAAGCCGCTCGGGCTTGACCCAGTGGCACGTATCCTCCCACATTTATCCAAGTTGATTTGCCCTGCATGCTTAATCTGCCTATGATTATCGCCTGCTTGATTGCCACCCGCCACGGGTCCATCCATTCGTCATGCAATTCGCTTGCGCGTTAAAAGGGGGGCTCCTGAGCATCGTGACTCAGGAGCTCTTACTGGCTCTCCAGCCCTCACCCCCTGGTCTTGTCCACGGCATCACGACCTGGCATACCAGCGGCGGCTGAGCTCGCTCGAGGGCCGGGACCTGAGGACGTAGAGCACTTGCATCTAACCGCCTCGCAGGAACATACATCCATCAAGACCCAAGACCAGGCGCAACCCGCCTTGAGGTAGGGCCTCGTGAGTCCCGCGCTGGCTCACGAGTGCCCAGATACACCTCGCAGCCCTGCCGTGCAAGCCACGTGTCAGGGCGGGGCTGTACACAACCCGGGGGCTCCTCCCGGAGGGGCCCCCCTCCCACGCACAAGTGGAAGCACCATGCTCCGTGCTGGCCGTCGGCACTGCCAAGGAGCGGCTATGCCCGTGCACAAGTGGAAGCACTATGCTCCGCGCTGGTGATAAACAACCTGAGGGCGGCCTCACGGAGTTGTGCAGTCTTCATCGGCCACAGGCTCCAGCAGCTTGTCCAGACGGGTGTTGGGGTCGCGAAGGTGCAAATGACCGAAGACACGAGTCAGCGCAGCTGAAGAAAGGACACGAGCCTCTGCCTCCGCCATGGGACCAACGCCCTCCACAACTTCCTCGAGTGCCTTCACCAAGTGAAGAAGCAGCTGGGTGGGGTTGTTCTCATTCGCGGATAGCGTCTTCTCCAGGCCATGCTCGTAAAGTGCCTTCAGCGCCACGCGAGACCTTTTCTCAAGGTCAGCGAAGGCCACGCGGTCTTCAGCCAGGAGCTTTGCCTTGGCGTCAAGATCGGCCCCCCTCGCCTTCGCCTTCCGCTCCAGCTCCTCCAGCCGACCACGCTCCGCAGCTTGCGCCTTCGCCAACTCCTCCAGTTTGGCATCACGGTTCTTGATGGCGTCCTCCCGGGCTTTCATCTCCTCCTCCTTCGCTTGGCGGCCGCGTGCTTCCTCGGCGAGCTTGTCGTGCAGGCCCTTCAGCTCGTCCTCCAGCTCACGGCACCGGTCGTGGGCGGTCTCGGCATCCTTCAGTGCCATGTCGCGGTCGGCCACAGCCTTGGTGGCAGCTCGCTTCTCCTTCTCGGAAGCGACTGCGGCCTGGCTTGGTGACTCTCGGATCGCCAAGTCAGAATGAAGCCAACCTGAAGCCAACTCCAGACGGTCGGCTGCCAGGCGCGGGTCCGCGCTCAGGAGATCCTCCCGCAGCTGGGCCACCTCCGAAAGAACGCGTTCAATAACAGCAGAGGAAGTAGAGGAACCTGGGGCCGGAAGCGCAGCTGGAGGAGGGAGCGGTGTCGTCACCAGAGCTTGGGAAATCAAGGGCTCCCGAGCCCTCAGGACCTCGTCCGAAGACCCAGGCGCCGGCACCCCCGGAGCCAGCGGCGCCACGGGGACTGACTCATCCTGGCAATGCCCCCTTGGCCTCGCGAGGCCGGACGGGGTGGCGAGGTGCGAGCGTTGCCGTCCCCTTTCTCCGCAGAAGGGGGAACGGCCGCGGCATCCTCCTTCTTCTTCTTCACCGGGGGCGCCGGCCTAACCAACCAAGAGCAGACGTCAGGAAGTAGTAAGCATAAGCAGAGATAGGACAAATCTCAAAGCACCTACTGGTCCACCGCGACGACTTCCACCTTCCGCTTGGGAAGCTTGAAGCCAGAAAGCGGCGCAGTAGAAGAACTGGAGGCGGTTCTGGGCGGCGTCAAGGCAGGGGCGGCGTTCCAGGAGACCAATGCTGATCTACCTCTCGTCGGGACGGCCGACAGCTCCCCCTCCTCCTGACAAACATCAATCTCAGCGTCGTTCGGCATGCTGCAGAGGATGTCGGCCTTGCTCGAGGGGAAGGCATCCCCCGTCCCCTCGGGGGTCGCCTCTAAGTCCACCTCTTCTTCCTCCCTCCCGCGGGATTCGTCGGAAGATAGCATCACCGGGTTCGGCACCGCAGGGCCTCCGGAGGGCGTGGGCGGCACCAGCCCGCGTGCATCAAAGGTCGGCCTGGAGGCCACGATTGGCTCCCAGTCCTCGCGACGGAACAAAGGGGTGAAGATGCACGGTGGGTACTCTTGGTTTTCCCCGACTAGGAGGCGCAAGATGGTGGTCAATTCATTGTCAGGAAGGGCCTCCGGCCTCAGGCGAGCATCATCCTTCACATCTCCAAGCCTCCACAAGGGGCGTGCGTGCACTTGGAGCGGCACCACACATAGCATCAGGAACTCCCTCAGGAGCGAGGCCCCCGTCACCTTGGTCGCCTTCGCGTTGCCAGGCTTCAGGTCGGTCACCATCTGCTCCAACACCCGCGACGCGCGCTCGTCGACAAGCTCAGCGCGAGACCACCTCTTGAGGGACTGGGGCGCCTCCATCGGCAGCACCAAGCGCGGGTGAACGCACTTAGCATCCATCATGACCCACTTGGTCCTGATGTTGTCGGCCCTCTTCCCTGTGCTCGAGATCGAGTTAGCCTTGCCAGCTACGATGAAATTGGCGCATCCAGAGGCTTGTCGCTCATCGACGCTAAGAAAGAAGAAGTGGCGCAGGAGAGCCACGGACGGCATCACACCCAGGTATGCCTCGCAATAGTAGGCAAAGATAGATAGGAGGAGGATGGAGTTGGGATGGATATGCAGCACCAGTAGCCCGTAATGGTCGAGGACTTCATAGAAGAAATCAGAGAAAGGAGGGACCAACCCGGCGGCGATGCTGCTTGAGAAGAAGGGGAAGAAGGTGCTTCCCTCAGGCTCTGGTACACTGGAGGCTAGCCGGAGTTCCGTCTTCCCCCATTCATTGCTCTCCCCCGCTGTGAGCAAGCGCGTGGAAGCGAGGCTCTTCTCTGAGACATTGGGTGCCTCAAGTGCGGGCGCGTACCAGGTGGGCGCCGAGGACAGCTTGACCTTGCGCGGCGCCATTGATCTTGGATGTGGAGAAGGATTGAACGGATCTGGAGGTCTCGGCGGCAAGGAGCAAGAAAGGGGATTTGAGGCAAGGCTAAAGGGAACGGTAAGGGCAAGTGCTGCCTGCGTCAGCCTTTTGTCATGTCGAGTAGTTGCCGAGGCAGCGTGGGGAAGCGGAGACGCCCACGTCCAATCAAACCGCCACGCGTCGACCAAGGCCGCAGGCTTTTGGGGCCCGCGGTGCTCCGCACTTGACCTTTGGCTTCGCCTCGAAGCGAAGCCCGAGCGCGCCTTGGGCCCGGGGGCTACTGTCGGCGTTCTGGGAATGGGGGTCCCCAGACTTGCCTGCCTGCGGCCCAGAGCGTGGCTAGGCTGGCAGGCCTGCGCGGCCCATCTTCATCAACAAGGCATCCAAGACCCTCGCGAGGGGCCAAGCCTCACGGGGCGCACGACACAAGACCTCTTCAGGACCAGCCTCCCTAGGTGGGCTCACGAGGAGCGGAGATATCAAGGCAGGGCAAACCTCGCAAGGCTCTCATGACATGAGCCATGACGATCGACACCAGGCGGGCGCCTGGCGGGCGCTAGCGCGCACAGCGTCCTTGTTTCCTCTTTGGTGCTAAAGAGGGCAAGCGCAGGAGCAGAGTACCAAGGCATCAGGCAAAGGTTGCCATATCCATGCAACAAGACCAAGACCGGCCGGCCAGCAGGACGGAGGTCACCGTGGAGCCCAAGACGGCATCATCACCAAAGCCCTTTCGCAGGCGAAGACCACTTTTGTCAGGATAGCTTGTACTAGCTGTCCCTTTTCAAATTAGCCGTCAATGTTGGCTCCCTTCCCGCTCTATATTTGGGGAGAGGACCAGGGCCTATATAAGTAGAACTAGCCATCACAGTAGGGAAAGATTGAACTGTTCTGGACCTCACCTGGATCGAGCCCTTAGCCGATTCCAGCCACACACGAACACAAGAGCGCCTCACCCTCAGGAGGCCGCTCTTCCCCTTGTATTGTTCTTCATCAGCCCAAGAGGCAATCCACCACCACACACTGGAGTAGGGTATTACACCACAACAGTGGCCCAAACCAGTATAAATCTCGTGTCTTTGTGTTGTGAGTGCGTTGAGTTCGTCCGCGAGATCTTAGCGAGCCAAGACGTAGATCGATAGGGAGGAAATCTCTGCACGCACCCTAGAGTTCGAACCTTAAGGGTTTTGCCGGAACCCCACATCCGACAGTCACAAAAATATGCCACTGAACTGAATGTGTATTCGAAAGAGGATCCACTGATATACTCTTTGGGAGATGTAGGTCATCTTTCAATTGTCCAATTGATGATCTAGAAAGTACTGTACATGCCTAATGAAAAACCAGAAAAGAGGGAGTACTTGCAGTTGTCTAAATGCGCAACAGGAGGAAGCGAGTGATGACCGCTAAAGTTTCTTCAACGCAGAATTGCTGTAAATTTCTTACGTTTCACTCACTAGTTCTGCACTAGCATAAATAAACGTAACCTTGACGTAGTCTCTACCTCTCTGGGTGGCCCGGAACAGTTTTGGTATGATTTGGTTCAAGTTGTTGCCATCATATGTCCACACACTACTAGAAAAAGGGCTATAGATGGGATTGACACTAATGGCGCACCAGACAGGCGGTGCGCCATTAGTATATACTAATGGCGCACCACCTTCTGATACACCATTAGTGTTGAAACTACTAATGGCGCACCTGGCCCAAGGTGCGCCATTAGTATCAAAAAAAAAATTGAACTAGTGCGCCTGTCCAAACATACTAATGGCGCATCCAGACGAAGTGTGCCATTACTAGTTGTAACTAGTAATGGCGCACCTGTCGGAAAGTGCGCCACTAATGTTGTTTTTTTATTATATTTTTTATTCCTTTTTTTGCAAAACTACTAATGCCGCACTTTTCCACCGTGCGCCATTACTAGTTTAAACTAGTAATGGCGCACTCTGGAGCAGTGCGCCATTAGTATGTTTTTTTTTGCAAAACTACTAATGGCGCACCACCAGAAGGTGCGCCATTAGTAACCTGGATTACTAATGGCGCATTTATGGTTGTTGCGCCATTAGTAAGTGGGCAGCAACAAGATATTTTGGACAGTCTCTCCTACCCACACTCACTTTCTCCCCACTTCAATCTCTCCACTGCCTCCTCCTTGTCTCGGGTGCCTCCTCTTTTTCACCTCATTTCCACCATAGATTCATTCAAATTAAGTGGTTAAATTACCTTGTTTTGATAGGTAAGTAAGGGGGGAAGCTATATTTATGTTGTTCTCCCTACAACAATGTGCACATGCACTTTTTATGGCCTAGCTAGATCTATGTATGTTCGTGGTGTTGCATATGTTTGTGGTGTTGCATATGTGTTTGTGTTTGGAGGTGTACCGGTATTTGAAATGCGATAGTTGCCAATATTTTGCCGGAATGTTGATTCATTTCCGTTTCGGTGAGAATTTTGGCATTAAGCATTCTTTTTGGTCCTATTTTTAGGGAAAGTCATGCCAAATTTTTTCTTGGTTCTAAAATATCGTTTTGCTCTACCCCGCAGGCGATCATGGTCCGCATGATGACCGAAGGCATCGTGAATAGGTTTTTGAGGTCCACAAAGGCCGAGATGCTTCAAAAGAACGAGACGGAGATAATATGTCTGTGTCGAAGATGCAAGTTGAAGAGCCTTATTGCGGACCCGGATTCCGGGCAGGTGCGGGACCACCTGCTCTTGCGTGGTTTCATGGATGGCTATCGGTGGCAAGGTAATAAAGATGACTACGAAGTCGTCCATGGGGGTCGGGCAAGAAATGAGGAAGGGCAGCAAGACAACCACCACGGCTCGGGCGGGCGAGAAGACGAAGAATCCCCAGGAGATGATCACGACGGTGATGCTGTACACAGTCATCATGTAGAAGATGCAGGACATGATGATGAGGAAGATGCCGGAGCAGACGATGGGCATGATCAGGAAGATGATGATGCCGGCGGAGCAGACGACGCTGGACCATCGATGGGCTGGGTGCAGGACCCTCATATTCAAGAGCTGCTTCTCAAGCAGACGGATAACGCAAGAGCTGTCACCCGAGAGAAAGCCAAGATGGATCAACTTGAGTTAGAAGCGGTTACTCCATTGTATGAAGGATGCAGGCCCGAGGATACCCGCCTGAAAGTAACGCTCATGGCTCTGGAGATGAAGGTAAAACACAAAATGACCGACGCATGTTGTGTCTAGTTCTGAAACATCGATTGGCTCATGTTGTAATTAAACTTTAATGAACTTGTAGTATGTCTCTTTGGTTTCGAGAGTCGTTCAACTTAGATGTAATCGATGCTATTAATGTCTTGCTTTTCTCTTCCGATCATTCTGTTGCATACTTATATATTGCTTATGTATTGTCTGTGAATTGGTACTAACGTTTCGTTTGGCTAGTGCATAGCGATGTCGTCGTATGTCGTGTACAAGGGTAAGGTTCCCGGAGTCTACGACGACTGGGAGGAGTGTCGGAGACAGGTTCACCGATTCAGCGGTAACAGTTACAAAGGGTACACCACTGGGGCCGAGGCCGAATCTAGATACGCCCGCTATCTAGCGGGAGAGGGGAGGGAGCGTTGGAGGAACTGGATGAAGACGAGTTTCATCGTGATGACCGCAGCTTTCTTCTATGTGATGGTAGTTTAGATGATCGATATCGACTTGTAATGTGAAGACAAACTCGCTACTCGCGGTCTCGAGACTTGTAATATAATGTTCTATCTTTGTTCGATCTTTTCAATTCGGAGACTAATATGATGAATTGTATTCGGAGACTAATATGATGAATTGTATTCAGAGACTAATCTTCTATTGTATTGGATGAATCTGTTGTTGATGTGTGCTGTCTATATTTTGTCCAATTATACATTTTGTCACCTGTGCAAAAAACAGAAAATAAAAAAATAAAAAAAAACTAATATTCATACTAATGGCGCATCACATCACAGTGCGCCATTAGTATGACAAAGTATACTAATGGCGCATCATTAAACAGTGCGCCATTAGTATGCCGAAGTTACTAATGGCGCATCTTGTTGTTGTGCGCCATTAGTATGCCAGAGCACCTTGGTATACATGGCCCCCTGGGAGGCATACTAATGGCGCACTTCTGTATATACTAATGGCGCACTCAGGGGTGCGCCATTAGTATACCAGATACTAATGGCGCACCAGTGGTGCGCCATTAGTAAAATATACTAATGGCGTGGCACTAATGGCGCACCACTAATGCGCCATTAATGGCCAAATTAGGTGCGCCATTAGTAGGCCTTTTCCTAGTAGTGACAAGTGCATTGCTTCTTGAATGTGAAATTATAACTTCGTGTAGTTGATTATCTTCTGCTCAAAACTTCTGCTGCATAATGTTCTATGATAATATTGTATGATAATTTTGTAAGGGTAGTAATTGGTCTCTTCTGCTGCTTATCAGAGATGGGGGGAAGCCGCCACCGTAGGCTCCGGTCTGCCACACTGGAGCACGAGTTGGATGCTTTCGAGTTATCATACTTGGGACTTCCTCCATGAGGCGGGTATATAAAAGGAGAGACCTCCCCTTCACCCATCTCATTATGATAAATCTGTTGTTTGCTACATCGCTCCTTGTGCCAAACTTTAGAGGTTGCCCGACACTTTTATGAAGATGTTGGACGGCCATCGGCCAATGAATGTGAAGCTGCGACAGGTCGGCAGCGGGCTTCGCATGCATTGGGACATGGAGTTGGTGATCAGGTACAGTCACATGTACCTGTGTCGTGGCTGGGAGCAGTTCTACCGTGCCTACGACCTGCGGCACGGGTACTTCCTTCTCTTTAGGTACGACGGCAACGCCATGCTCACCGTGAAGGTGTTTAACATGACTATGTGTCGCATGCGCTACCAGGACGACGATGATGCCAGTACGTTCTGCCTCTTCTTCCTCTACATTTAGCTTTGTCTCACATCGATTTTTAACGGTCATTGTTGCATTTGTCAGGCAATGGGAGCAGCAGCAGCGACTCTGGCTACAGCCAAAGCAGCAGCAACACTGACTGCAGCAAAAGCAGCAGCGAGGATGATTCGGAATGGAGTAGGGAAGAAGAGGAACAGAGTGGGGATGAGGAGGTGCAGGCTGACGATGGGCAACAGATGGTGGTGGCTGAGGATGACGTAGCGATGGTGGTGGCTGACGATGGGCAAGAGATGGTGGTGGCTGAGGATTACCTAGCGATGGTGCTGCCTGAAGATGGCCTCGCGATGGTGGTGGTGCCTGACAATGACCTCGCGATGGTGGTGGCACCGACGATCCCACAGCCAGGCGACATGACCATGCCAATTGTGGTAGAAGACTACATCCCACTGCCTCCACCGCCTCGCCGCTCTTAGCGCATCGGGATGAGGAAGGAGAGGGAGAAGAAGAAGGAGAAGCATACTTTATACTTTTCCCACATGACCATGCCAATTGTGGTAGAAGCCGGGCGACATGACCATGCCAAATATGGTAGAAAACTGCTAACAAGTTGAAGTTGTTGATCTCACAACCTTATACTTTTTCGACAAGGAGCATATATTAATAACAACCTTATACTTGAAGTTGTTGATCAAATTGGAGGAGCAACCCAAACCGTCGATTGGACAAACAACCTCTCGATCAAGGATTGGTGGATTGCCATGTCAAACCCCTCCACCCCAAAGATCATAAGGCAATGGCCTCTCTCACTATGCTAACAAGTTGGGTAATTTGCAATGAGAGGAACGCTCGGGTATTACGAAAAAAAATCCGCGCCGCCAACAATCCTTCTTGTTTGCGGAGCCCCTCTTGCTCCTTGTAATTCTCTTAAACTCTTTCTTATCTGTAATAGATAGATGCAAAGTTTTTTGCCTCCTTCAATATTTTTTGCTTATTCGTTGGATGTGAGTTTACAATTAGTGTGCAATTTCACTATGACTCGCCTCTTCGATTAATGTCGAAGTATCAAAAGAAATTAAAGTGATTGAGCTTTGTAGTATATTGCATAATAATTATCAGCACCCAGGCACGTGAATACCATATCTAGGCCCTCCAGGTTTGCATTGAGATCCGTGACTAGAATTTTCTCCTTTTGTTTCTACCAATCAAAAAAAAAGTTGAACTTGCAAGTCCAACTGGTTTTTGACACGAGTACTAGAGAGAGTTCCTTATTTGACACTACTTTTAAAATATGGTTCCTTATTTGACACTCCGACCGTAAGCCCCGGCTATCAGAAGACGTTTTAAGATGCCTAATTGGTAAAATCAGTGCTATATGTCACAGCCGTGCCTCAAAAGAGGTATCTATGCATTAAAAAGTCCGAAGATGTTGCTTTTTGTCAAGCCCGTCACAAATATGGTGTTTTTTATGTCATTTTCTCACTCTACTTGTGTCTCCAAAGAGTCGTCGTATATTTTTGAGTAAATTGTGGTTTCCACCACCCTCCCTACATGCTTTTGCAAGGATCACCACCTCTACAACTTTTTTTTTGCGGCTTTCACCATCTCTACATCAAATATATTGCACATTTCACTAGTTTTTTCGTTAATCCACCGCTTAGCTCAATCAATCCATCTAATTTTTGTGCATATCAATGGCTACTTAAACATGCTACACTATTTCGGGTTCACTTAATGTAAAAGTTTATCTATGTACGGTTCGTCGGATATGTTTCTTTAGCATAATTTATAGTCATTGAATCAAAATTAAGCCATTAGAGCATCTCCAACAGACGCCCCAAACGACGCGCGCGCGTGGTAAACCCAGCTTTTAGCGCGCGCGGGGCGGTTTGCCGCGCTCCAGCGGCCGCGGGAAACAAGCGCGCGCGCGAAAAGGCGCCAGCTCGCGCGCAAGATTTGACGCGCCGCTTCGTGCGCGCCTATAAAAGCTGCGCGCGCCACGCGCCTTCTCCACACACATCTCTTCCCCTCTCCCTCTCCCTCTCTGCCACGCGCCGCTCCAGCGCCCCGCCACCGACGCGCCGCCATGCCGCCGCGCCGCCGAGGAGCGTCCGGCTACCGCGGCGTCCGCCTGCGGCCCAACGGCAGCTACACCGCGGAGATACGCTCCGGCGAACTCCGGCTCGCCCTCGGCACGTACGGGACGGCGCGA
Source organism: Triticum aestivum (assembly GCF_018294505.1). NCBI lineage: Eukaryota > Viridiplantae > Streptophyta > Magnoliopsida > Poales > Poaceae > Triticum > Triticum aestivum. The sequence continues at coordinate 525,741,595 of NC_057798.1, forward strand.
CAGGCCGGCCGCGCTTACGACGCGGCGGCGTGGCGCCTAGGCCGGCCGCGCGGCCAGATGAACTTCCAAGATGTGTACACGCTCGAGCAAGCGCTCAACCTCGCCCCTCTGCCTCGTCTGAACACGGCGGAAGACCGTGCGGAGCACGCCGAGCAGCAACGCCGCCTCCTCGTCGCCCAGGAGGACGAGCGGGTCATGGCGGACTGGCGCCAGCGCCACCCGGAGGACGTCGCCTACGAGCAAGCCTACTGGGCAAGGCGCCACGAGGAGGACACGCAAAGGCGCCACGCGTCGCGGTTGGACAGGCGTCGGCGGAAGGCGTTGGCGAATGCGCAGTCCGACCTCGTTGCAGCAGGTGGGCGGTCGTTCTTCACACCGAACGATGAGCGGTGGCTGGACATCTGGCTATCTACCTCGGACGACACCGCCGAGGATGATAGTGGTGATGATGATAGCGACTTAGAGTAGTTTTTTTAATGCAATCTATGTTTATCGTTTGTCGTTTTTATTTTATGCAATCTATGTTTCGGATGTAAAATACCTTTGTATCGTTTAATCTATGCAATCTATCTAGTTTTTTTAAAAAATTTCTACTTTCAAAAATGCATACATTTCTGGTCACGCGCGCTGCATTTTAGCGCGCTGCTGGAACGGCACGCGCGCGTTGCATTTCAGCGCGGCTGCTGGAGCGGGCGCAGCGCGCCGCGCCAAACCAGGCGATGGGCGCGCGCTAAAGCTGTTTTTTGCGCGCGCCGCGTTCGGCGTCTGTTGGAGATGCTCTTATAACTTGTAAAGCATAGATGTATTATATTTTGACTGGCAATTATATTCTTATAGTTTATTAGTCTGACATGATTATTTGTTTTGCAAAGACCAGTTCTAAGTAAGCATCGGCACTTCTTATAAAATGGATCTATTACAGTGTACAATGCACGCACACACAAAAGTCATTTTTTTATGGATACACATTTTCTCAAATTTTAATGATTTATAAATTGTGTGCATAATGCGGGATCTAATATTAGTTTTCTATCAACCGAGCTTAGTCATGTATCAGTAAATAACTAGTGAAATATGCAACGAATTAGACGTAAAGGTGGTGAAAAACTGCAGAAAAGCTGTAGATGTGATGATCCTTGCAAAAACATGTAGAGAGGGTGGTGAAAACTGCAATTTCCTTTATATTTTCGGAGGGTATTCTAGTTATAATCAAACAGTAATGCAGTACCCGAATTTGTGTGAAAAAGATAGCTGTCATCAACAGAGCAGCAGCTAGGCTTCTGCACGTGCCGTGGCAGGGAGGGGAAGCTTCCCAGTGTCCACACCATCACCATAGGGCATAGGCTACAGGCACCCCAAGCCGGCAACCCCCCGCCGTCCCACCATCTGCGCCGCTCGCTGGCAGAGCCACCCAATGGAAACCAGGATGCTAGCTGCCGTGCGCGCCGCCGACCGCGAATTGCTTTACAGCTTGTACTACCCGGCTGGCGGGCGCGCCCCGGCGGCGGCGGTGGTCGGCTGCGTCTGCCTCGACTACCTCAGGTGCAGCGAGTGCGAGCGCATCCTGGGCCAATCCTTCCTCGCAGTCGAGCTCGCCGTCCGCAAGAAGCAGCGCACGGATCCTCCCGTGCTGGCGGCGCGCGTCGGGCAAGAGCTAGGGCAGGGGGGCGGGCCGGGCTCGCACGGGGCCGAGGGGTCCGACGCGGCTCTCTCCGGCATGGCGCACCGGGTCGTGCCGGGCTCGCACCCACCGTCGGACGGGGCCGAGGGGTCCGCTGCGGCAGTCTCCGGCATGCCGTACCGGCTCGTGCCAGGCTCGCATCCACCGTCGGACGGGGCGGAGGGGTCCGACGCGGCAATCTCTACCATGGCGCACCGGATCGCGCCGGGCATGAACGGCAGGGTCGAGGTGTTCGAGGCGGCCATCTCCGGCATGACGGCTAGGCTCGGGCTCGCCGCCGCCGTGGGGGAGCGTGCCAAGGAGGTGTTCAGGAGGATGGAGAGGGCCAACGCGTGGCATTACGGCAGGGGCTGGACCAAGGACCTCAGCAAGGGGCTGGCCTACGCGGCCTGCCTCTCGATCGCGTGCAGCACAGACGGCTTGGCGCTGTCGCCGAGGGAGCTGGCCCGGGCAGCAGCCGCGGACGGCGGCGCGGCCTCGCCGAAGGATATTGCCACACTGGTCGCGCACATCAAGAGGAGGCTCGGGGAGGAGGAGGCAGCCGGCAGGGCGGACCGGCTTGTCCCAGGCTCTGACGGGGTCGAGTGGTCCGGCACTGCAGTCTCCAGCATGGTGGACCGGCTCTGGCCGGACTCGCACCCCCCGTCAGACGGGGACGAGGGGTTCGAGGCGGCCATCTCCGGCATGGCGGCTCGGCTCGGTCTCCCGGCCGCGGTAGGTGAGCGTGGCAAGGAGGTTTTCCGGAAGATGGAGGAGGCCAGTGCGTGGCCGCATGGCCCGGGCCGGTCCAAGTTCCGGAGCAACGCCCCGCTGGTCTACGCTGCCTGCCTCTCCACCGCGTGCCACAACGAGGACTCGGCGCGGTCTCTGAGGGAGCTGGCCCTGGCGGCAGCGGGCGACGGCGGCCCGAAGTCGATGAAGGAGATCGCCAGGCTGGTATCGCACATCAGGAGCCAGCTCGAAGAGGCCGGGCAGCTGACATGCATCGGCATGGTGAGCGTCTCCAGCTTCCTGCGCCGCTTCAGCGCGTATATCGGGCTGGCAGAGGCGGAGGAGACGGTGGCTCTGGAGGCGGCGCGGCGGCTCGAGGAGGGCGACCTCGACGTGCCGCACAGCCCGTGGTCCGTGGCGGCCGCCATTGCCTGCCTGACCCTGGAGCGCGCCGGCGCCTGGAAGCCCGGCAAAGACGTGGCAGCGGCCACCGGAGTCTCCGACATGACCATCTACATGGTGTGCAGGAAACTGCGCCCGCATGCCGAGCTGCTCTTCGGCTGATCGGATCGGACGTGACGCCATGGCCTCTTTCTTGCTCTCCCCTCCTGCCAATTTCGCAGTTCGTCCGAAACTACACGATTCTTGGCCTATCTACACGTCTTTCTTGTCGGATTGCTCTGTATTTATGCGAACTGTACTGATTAGAACAGTCATTCGTCAGTTCAGTACTGCGTATTCCTACTTGTTTGGCTACTTAATAACTCGGAACTCCTGGGCAGTGATGAATTAAGGTATTATTACTAGGAAAGGACTAGCTAGCCGTCCTTCGAAGGATCCGGCCAGCCGATCCTCCGACCTCTCTATCCGACCTTGCCGGAGAGGTCGGAGCAAAAAAAAATTGTACTAATGAAATATCGTAGCAAAAAAAATCCGGCGAAAGAGACCTCGCGGAGACGTTGGATCAAAAAAATTGTACTACTATAGCATCGTAGCCAAAAAATCCGTCAAAGTCCTCCGGTGACTTATGATGCAAATCAGATGAATAGTTGTAGCAAAAACATAAACCGATTGTAGCAAAAATATTGTGCTAATATAAGCATCATGGCAAAATATTTCGGCGAGGTACTCCGGCGAGACTCCTATAATGCAAACCAGCATATCAAATGTAGGAGTAGCAAATAAAATTTCCATGCAATACAAAATTATACAGTATAATGTGCAAAAAAATATAACGGCTGCAGCATCTGAAAAAAAGGGCCGGCAAGACGCCAAAAAACAGAGATGGCCGCCATGGTCGTCGATGCCAGAAACAGGGATGGACGACGGCCCGTTGGGTGGAGCTCCTCCAAGCGCGCCCGGCAGCGTTGACCATGGCGATGAGCATGATAGTAATTCGAGGACGCCGTAGGAGCGTGTGAGGATGGGGCTCGTGGCCCTGGTACTCGAGGAGTTGGAGGCGGGAGTCCATGGAAGGCTCCTGAGCAGGGCGGGCAGGCGCTGCGGTGGGGGCTACGCGTAGGGCGGCGCTCCTCCGGGGTGGGCTGGGGCTACCCCATGGGCGGCACAGCGCGGGGCGGGCTCCTCCATGGGACGGGCCGGAGCTCCTCCTTCAGCGGCGGTCAGATGGCGATGGGAATGTAGGTTGAGACGAGTCGCGTACTCGCGTGAGGAAGGAGGAGGTAGGGGAACGTGGTGGGACCTGCTGCAAACACGTTTTCCTTTTTTTCCTGTACGCTGTGTAGGTGGGCCTGTTCGGTCGTCGCTAGCTCACCCGGAGGATCGATCCTCTGGAGGCGCGCTAGCATTTTCCTTATTACTACTACAGTATTTCGTTTCGTCTCTGTATTTTGCTGGTTAGTACTCCGATATAGTGTGACAATGTCGTGGGTGAAAGGAAATGCTTTCAGGTAGCAAAGAACAAATCGGCACTTACAGTAGAAACCAATCACATGCTAAGTACTGTCTGATTGATCAGAAGCAAGAGGAAAACACGATCATCCAACGAAATCCCGAGAACGACTCTGGAGTCTGGACAATCCCTGCACATCCATCTGCGAGATGAACGCATTGCTCATCGTGTGTGAAACTTCATTCCGGTCTCCAAGTTGAAACAATCTACTCCTACAAGGATTGTTCAGGTTCTGTTTCTTTTTTTCATGGTAAAAAAGGAGCCGGCTTCCGGTGCCAAAGGGTAACAGAACAAATAGTTTCTCTAGCTAATACCAAAAAACGTATCAACCGAGAAGAAAAGCAAAAGCAAACTAAAGTTTAGAAAGATCAAACATAAAACCGATTAACGCAACCGCTGTCGCCACTAAGTTTAGATAGACTCGTATTACAACTCAAAATAGGAAGCGGTTTGAGACAGCCATCCAGACAATGAATCCTGATGTTTGGATCAGCCTTCAATCGATTGTCGCATGCTGTCTTCTTTTGTCTCCAGTGGTTGCTCGATTCACTGGTTCAATTTCTTTGAACGTGAACTTCATTTTCGTCTAGCAGATGCGTTCATAATCATCTACGGACCAGAACATTGTGATCTCCCTACAAGACATGTACACCGAAATTACCTCCCAGCTTAGGAGGCACGACAAACAGTGGCGGAGCTAGACCATTTGAAATCAGGATGCACAGAGGGTACTATAATAGATAAAAGACAAATTTATGGGGTGTATATGTGGTGAAAATAATGATAATATTACAAAGAAATTTTTCCTAGGGGGTGTCATGTGCACCCGACTGGCTAGCCTTGGCTCCGCCCTGTGACGGCGAAGCCGACTCCCAACATTACAAGCTACCCTAATAAAAATGGGCAACTTCTACGGTACCTTTTACTACTCCCCAAATAAGACTAGTATAATCTCATCTAACGGCTGAGAAAATTTTGGCCCGGTTAGCCCAACTTATAATTATTTGGGAAAAATACTAACAAATTAGGCCCAACTTCTAATTCTTTCTCGATCTGGGTGAGAGTTAATCGTCCACAGCTGCTAGCCTGCTACCGAGCGCGACGGCGAGGATGGCCAGGAGCGCGAGCGTCGCCGCTGTGACAGAGGCGGCCCCGCACGGGCGTGGCGGAGCGTCGTGGCCTCGTAATTCGGCCGCAGCTTGGGAGTGGTTTGACGACCTCTGGCGGTAAAGGACCAATGGCCTGGTCACAGAGCATCGGGCTGGCCTGGACATGGTGCTTCCCTGCTAGCCCCGGTGCCAAATGAACGGTGGCACGATGCACCAATTATTTAATTTGATAATTAAAGCGGTTTGATTTATGATATCGGTTTATGTTAATCAATGCAGTTTACCTAGCGCCTCCACAATCTGAGACGTGGAGGCCGATTAGGGCCGCCTGAATAGGCGCTAGGCCTCCATGCGCGCGGGTGCTGGATCACCACGGCCGCCGCATCGGCCGTCTTCCACATAGCCGGGGCCAGCCGAACCAACAATCCTGCACGAGCCAAGGAAGGCCATGGCCAGCCCAGCAGCACGGCGGACACTGCCTCCGCCGACTCCTGCCGCCAGGTTAAGGGCGCCGCCTTCCTCAGCACTCCGATCCGATACTCGTGGCATATATCCCGGAGGAACGCGCTCGACGACGACGAACGCCGGACTAAGGAGGCGATGTGAAGGAGGGGTTGGAGGGGACATACGGGATTTAGGATGAGATTTCGGATCGATGAATGAAGTTGACCAGGTCTGGGGTCGGGCGGCGCTACGTTGGGGCTGGAAGGATTTTGGGCCGGGCCCCGACACCGGCCTGTTATACTAGTGCTGATTTGACGAGTAGTATAATTTATACTAGTCTTCTTTTTAGCACTAGTATATAATCTATTTAGGGCCTTTAGATCCACTCAAATGAATGGTTGTTATTCATTTGAGGGTACCTTAAAACAGCTCTAAAAATTGAGAGAATTCCTCATTTGACACTACTTCCAAATATGATTCCTTATTTGACACGAAACTTTTTCACTCCCTTATTTGACACGTAGTGTAAATATTTTTGCCTTATACGAGACTAGTGCATTTTGATAGCAAACAGTGTTAGTTGAAGACTAGAAAGATGCTTTTGCCCCTAGTGACAAACAAATTACAAAACAAATGTTGTTGTATTGCTCAGGGTTAAAATACCAAACAGGGCCCAAAACATGTTAGCTAGTCATGGAATCAATTTTATTTCAACAACACAATGCTGTTTTTGTGCGTCGGCTAAAAGCAGAAGTCCAGCACGCATACAGGCGGGACGACGTAGGTAGGACAGGAGGGACGCGCTGTAGTCGCCGAACCGTGACTAGCTGCTAATAATCTGAAGACAAAGCACTGAAACTGGATTGCGAGAGAGAGTTTGTGCGCAAATTAACATCCTGCGGCCCTTTTGTTTCTTCGCTCTTTTTTTTATCGATCTAAAGTACATGCAAGAGCATCCAGCTACTGATCCTAATCTCACGCCTCGCCCATCCTGCTGCTCCGCCAGCACACCTCATTGCTGGATGTAGAGCAGGCCACGAGCACTGCACCGCACGCCTTCTCACTGGACTAGGCCCCCCGTGCTCGTCGGCAAGCACGCCGATGCCCAGTGCGTCTCCTTCCTAGACGTCAAGGGTACTTAGTCCACCCTAAAAACATTTGACGGAATGACATGACAGACGGATCAAACGGCAGTGTCATATAAGTAAAAAATTACACTTATGAATTACTCCCTCCGTCCCAAAATATAAGATGTTTTAGCTTTGTGAAGTAAATGTATCTAGTACATCTTATATTTTGGGACGGAGGGAGCATTACACCACGTCCTCAAATAGATGGCACTCAAAAGTGCCTTCTAAAGTATCAAAAGTGCCTATAATTGTTTCTAAAGGCATAAAAAAAGTGCTAGGGAATGTTTAGACTAGAAAGGTCTTTAGTGACACTCCTAAAAAGTGCCTTCTAAACTGAGATTTAGAGGCACTATTGATTTTGCCTCTATATATCTTTGGGGGCAACATGAAAAGTGCCTTCTAAAGTTAGAGGAAGGCACTAGTGATATTACCTCTTTATTTCTTTCTAGGCAATTTCAAAAGTGCCTTCTAAAGTGAGATTTAGAGGCACTATTTAGATTGTCTATATTTATCTTTGTAGGCATTTTCAAAAGTGCCTTCTAAAGCAACATGTGGAGGCACTATTAATATTGCCTCTATTCCTTCTAAGACAAATTCAATAGTGCCTACTATAGTTATATTAGAGGCACTTTTCATGCACCATTTCCAATACAAATCCATTACAGCCATGCTTTTACACAGATAGTACAACAGCTATAAACAGTACATTTCAATTTAGATTTCAAATCAACCACGACATTCCGTTTACAATTCAAATCAAAATCAACCACACCAACATTCAGTTTCGACCTAACAATGAAGATCTAGCAGGAGCACATGATCTCCAGCAGCAGCAGCTCGCCTGCTCCTCCACACGCGACAGCTCGACAAGAAAATTAATGGCCAGAAGAAATATTTAACGCAATTTAACTCTGAAAGAAAATAAGCTTGACAAGAAGCAAGTTACACTCGAGTTCTAGGCTTGTAGACAGCCTCTTGGCCCCGATGTGCATAGTAAATACAATAACACTTTAACAGAAAGATCAGAATAGAAAGAGAAAATAGACAACTTTGTGAATTAACAGAAAGTTGGTTTCAGTCCCAACTTTGTGAAGTAGTTGCAGCTAGGATCAGAGTTGAGGATTTCTCAAGTTATATGGTACCTCATGTAGTTGTGAATTAACAGAGCAATATCACTAACTGAACTCCTGTACTGAGAAATACTTGGCAAGAGAGTACACTACTTTGATGATCATAATGTTTTTAGTGTTATAACATGCACTTATTGAAAATCAGATCATCTAAAGCAAGCACTAGAGCAGCAGAAGTCACAAATAACCAAGTAATCAATAGACGAACAAGTAAGGCATCTCAATACACATGCCACTGGGAAATCTATATTTTACATGTGTAAAACTGAGCATATCATGGTCCACAATCATGTAATAATCCACTACAGCAGCTACAGATCATTGTAAATGACTAAATCATAACAATTATCATCATCACAACAACTGAATATGAAACCATCAGCGTAGACACTAAAAATCATAACTGTCCAACAGCAAATGTTTTTCCAATAAATTTAAGTTTTTCCAATATATTATTTCTCAGGCTACTAATATCAAATGTGGAAAATGAACCACATACTAATATCGGGGTACTGATACAAATATAGTAATAGCAATGGAATATGGTCATGCCTGCAACGTCTGGATGTATTTCTTTGATCTGTCCAGGTCTTTTTTGCCCAAACTTAATTCAAAATAATCTCCTCTATCCATGTCCTGGAAGCAGCAAGCTTCAGCTCAGTATAGAAAAACAATGATGTCAAAAGAACATTCTTCAGCAAACCATGACAGACTGAAAGCAAATGATCAAAAAGACTCATGGTGTGATTTAATTCAGCGAAGTATGGTTATTACTGTAGCATAAAACATAGAAGAGAAGAATGGAAAAAGTTACCGACTGCCCCTGGTAAACCTTCTCGATTGCTTCACTAGCAGCACTAGCTTTTAAGATAGCATCGCTGGAGGCACTTGATTCCACGCCATACCCAGAAGCACGCCACTGGGGCAAACCTCCATCCAAAACCCAGACTTTGTCATGTCCATAAGCACGAAACATCCTGGCATCAAGAGAGCAAGCATCAGAGTAGGAACGAACCATATTGCAAATGTATTGGTAAGGAAACTCTAATAATTTAAGAACATATAAGAACAATAGTCTCTTGTTTCTGCCATAATTCTGCTCTAACTTGTTTTAATTAGTTCCGTGGAAGGAAAAAAATAAAGAAACTTACCACCAAACACGAGCGGCGCTAAATAGCCCCTTCCCATCGTAAACATCTTTGCTGTAGATGCCAAGGGAAGATACAGCAGCATAAAATGCTTTTTCAGATGGCAGCATGTGTGGCAACTGAATAAAAAAAGAATACATTAAGTTCATGTGACTGTTGAAAATAGCAAGTGAAGACCAACATAGGGAAGAACTGGAACAGAAACTTTTCTACCACCAAACTAGTTAGTGCAATGCTAAGCAGCCTGCCCGTGTAGCTACGAGAAACCTAACTTCAATAACTCTGTGACTTTGAATCAACAAATAAGGATTGCTAAAACAGGAATCGGCAGATCACAACACAAACAAAAGAAGGCTATCTGGGTGTATTCAGTGTGTATCATATAGCAGCAAACGTTTTAGTTTGCCTGTTTTGAACTTTCATTATTTGGAATTGGCTAAGGCTATTTCTGCCGATCTGCAAAAGAATAGCACATAAGGTGTAAACCCCTACAAATGTCTATGCCCATAGATTGATGTATTGAGCCAGATGTTTGGTTTCACTAATAAAGAAACTGGGGCGGTTACCATGTCCTTGTATAAATAGACGAAGGAGATTTACATCATTTCTTTACCTAGCGTTCTTGCCTACTAAAGAAGTGCATAAATGCACAGAATATTGTTATCATTTACAGTTAAATATACCGCTAAACAAGTATGGAGAAAAGCGAGGATATCAGAAGTAAAGAAATGCAGAATTGCAGAGCGATGTAACCATGTAGTGCACTAATAAAGCTCATAAGACTAATTAGTTAACTGTCGGAAATCTCATGCTGAGCAGAGTGCGGTGCTGGCACACTAACCGCGATGATCCATCTCACGCTGAGCAAACGCACTGTCGGAAATTCAGTTAAAAGTACACACAGTAGATTAGGGACATCCCGATCGATCTCACGCTGAGGAAACGCACGGGCGGAAAGGAACGGGACTCTGCAGCTTGGAGACGGCGGCGGCACTGACTGCAATCAGGAGGGGCGCGCTCAATGACCATCCAGGCGTGGAAGAAGTCGCGCACTGCGGCGTCGCACCTCCAATCGCAGACGACGAGGTCTCCCCCGTCGAAGCAGATGAAGCAGACGACCTCCTCGTCGTCCTCCTCCTCCTTCCTCGCCGCGGCCTGCCTCGCGTCCGCGGCGGTTAGGGCGGGGGCGGGGGCGGCGACCATGACCACCCGAGCACCAGGACGGCCGCCGGAGTTCAACTCCGACGAGGGGCGCAAACCCTAGCTCCCATGCGGGGTAGGGCACAGCCGCACGAGGAGGCGCCCGGAAAATCTAAGAGGAGGAGATGATAAAGTGCGGCTAGGTGCGTCGTTCGCGCTAGGCGACGGCGGCAGAAACCACCGGAGGCGGCCGGGGTTGGGCGGCGACGGCGGCGGCGATTTCGGTCGCAAGAGCGAGGAAGAGAAGGGGAGGACGACGCGGGGCGTGGACTGGGTTGACCGGCTCGGTCGAACCGGTTGCTTCGACCCAGCCGGCCCACATTCAGTGGGTGCAATTTCGTCATTTGACCTAGGTTTAATTGAAAATACCCTGAATTATATTGTGTCAATTTGCATAGCTTACGTGAATAATTCTGCAAAGTAACTTGGATAGATGGTTAGGGCATCCGCACCGGCCAGACCCATCCGGACTACCCAAACCGTCCGATTTTGTCCGGATGGGTCACGGGCCGGACGTTTTGCGTCGGAGGTAATTTTTGGTCGATGCCCCAGCGGTGTATCCCAAATTGTCCGCCCCGGCCTGCATCAGTGCAGTTTCAGTTTCGTCAGAAGTCTGAAACATCATGCCTGCCCTGCCTCGCCGTCGATGTCGTCCTCGTCGAGCGCCGGGAATGGAAACCCCATGTCGTTCTCGACCTCCTCGCTGAGTATTTGGGGCTGACGCCGTTCAGGACGTCGTCGCCAAGATCACAGTAGGGTGAGGTGGAGCAGCTCCGCTGCGGCGAGATGACGATGTCCACTTCGACAGCTATTCCCCAGGGTCCTGCACCTCGCCGGCCCAGCCTTCCGCGTCAGGTGACGCGGTGGCGGTCCAGTCCCCGAAGTCCGACCAAGAGCGCCCGCCGTGTCCTCTGATTTGGTCCAATTTTTGTAGCCACAAATCGATACAAACTAGTAGTAAAAATTAAGAGGAATCAAGATGAAAAATCAAGTCGTGGGGCAGATTAAAGATTGGAGCAGCACTGAGAGAGGCGGTTGACCACATCCCTGCTCGGCCATGGCGAGGAGGAACTCCTCCGCTCGCATCCAGTCCCGTACTGACCGTGCGATTGGAACTAGAGCAGCAGTAGCTTGGCCCGTCTCCATGCAAGAATCAAAGCAAGAGCAACAGCTCCACCTGTGCGACTGGGAGCAAATCATGGAGGAATTAGAGCATGGATGTCGGTGTCAAAACCGGCGGATCTCGGGCAGGGGGTCCCGAACTGTGCGTCTAGGCGGATGGTAACAGGAGACAAGGGACACGATGTTTTTACCCAGGTTCGGGCCCTCTCGATGGAGGTAAAACCCTACTCCTGCTTGATTGATATTGATGATATGGGTAGTACAAGAGTGGATCTACCACGAGATCAAGGAGGCTAAACCCTAGAAGCTAGCCTATGGTATGATTGTTGTTATGTCCTACGGACTAAAACCCTCCGGTTTATATAGACACCGGAGAGGGCTAGGGTTACACAGAGTCGGTTACAATGGTAGGAGATCTACATATCCGTATCGCCAAGCTTGCCTTCCATGCCAAGGAAAGTCCCATCCGGACACGGGACGAAGTCTTCAATCTTGTATCTTCATAGTCTTGGAGTCCGGCCGATGATGATAGTTCGGCTATCCGGACACCCCCTAGTCCAGGACTCCCTCAGTAGCCCCTGAACTAGGCTTCAATGACGACGAGTCCGGCGCGCATATTATCTTCGGCATTGCAAGGCGGGTTCCTCCTCCGAATAATTCCTAGAATATTGTGAACACCAGGATAGTGTCCGGCTCTGTAAAATAAATTCCACATCCCCCCGTAGAGAGAATGATATTTACACAAGTTCAATCTGCTGACGTATTTTGTGGCGTGACGTCACACCACAACCAAGCCTTTACTCGAATTGTTTTTATTATACCACCTCAGCGCGTTTAGCGAAGCGGTTTCCTTGGCACGTCTCGTCGAAGCAGAGATCGTGTTCCCCTTATTCCGGGATTCCCATCAATACGGATGTGGGCAACCCAACCGCGCCCATTGCCACGCCCCCTCCATCGAAGGCAAGTTCCAAACAGTCACGGGGACGGCTCTTGGTATTCTCCCTCTTTATAATGAGACCAAGGCCCGTTTCTTTTCTTCAATCCTCAATCGAATCCGCCCCTCGCCCCGAGTTCCAACACCCAGGGCTCCAGATTCGAGCACTTCGAACCTTTGACAATGTCCGGCTCCGACCTACAGGGCCGGTGGATGCCCTCTTCCGTCACGGAAGAGGACGTGCTAAAGCTGAGGGAAGCCAGGTACTTAACCTACGAGATTTCGGATAGGTTGCCTGCCCAAGGGCAAGTCATTCCTACTCCCGAGCCTGGCGAGAGTGTCGTGTTCGTGTCTCACCTCCATCGGGGTTTAGGCTTCCCGATGGATCCCTTCGTGAGGGGGCTCATGTTTTACTATGGGCTGGAATTCCACGACTTGGCTCCGGAGTCCATCCTCCACATCTCATCATTTATTGTCGTCTGCGAAGCCTTCCTCCGCACTACCCCTCACTTCGGTTTGTGGCTCAAAACCTTCAATGTGGAGCCGAAGATGATTGAGGGGCGTCAGGCAGAGTGCGGAGGGGCGGTTATAAGCAAGAGGGCCGACGCTCCATGGCCCGAGGGCTCTTTTCAGGAGGAGCTCGGCTTGTGGCAACAGGAGTGGTTCTACATCACCGCTCCCAGGGGCAGCAGGCAAAGGCCGCCGCCCGCCTTTTGCTCGGGCCCTCCACAACGACTGACGTCATGGGTCAACAAAGGGCTTGGCTGGGGGCCGTCCAAGGACGTACCCCTATTGCAGGGCCGGATTCGGGACCTCCAAGAGAGGGAGATCAACCTGGTCGTAGTGACGCAGGTTATGCTGATTCGGCGTCTTCTGCCCTGGAAACGTCGCCCCCTCCGCCTGTGGGAATTCAATCCGGAGGGGCCTCGAGCTCTTCAACACTTCATGGGTACAACACCCGTGGAGATGTACAAACTGTTCTTCGGATCACAAGAGATGTGTCCGGAATTGACCGAGGACGCTGGCCTAAGTTGCAATCGCCCGGATACTCAAATAAGTAGCCCTGTGTCCGGACATATCGTCCATTTATTTATCATGGGTTTGCCTCTTAACCAGCTATCCCTTGGACAGGAGTGGATAGCGCAAGCAAAACTGATACGGTGTCCGGCCCCCCTCCCTGAGACCACGCCGGATCCCGTGTTAGTCAAGATGTTCGAGGTTGCGCCTTCGGAAGAGGGCGAAGGGGAGAATAGGAGAACTACCGCCTCTGCTAAGGAGGCTCTTAAGAAGGGAGGGGTTGAGAATCCCTCCTTCCAGGGGAGAAGAGGACCGCTTCCGAGGACCCGGAGGCTAAGGCCTTAAAGCGGGGGAAGAAATCCGCACCGGAAGGTCCTGTGCCGGGAGAAGCCCCGACCGCACTGTCTCCCCAAGGGAATCAGCCCTCCAGCGAGCCGTAAGTAGAAAGAGGGGAGTTTTGTAATAAGGGACATCCCTGTTTTTTATTTCTGAGGATAACCGAAGTTTTTACCTTGCAGTTCGGATCTCAGCCCTTCTCAGCAGAGCTCATCTTCGGGGGATCTTCGTCCGGAGATGATGGAGAGCGAGACGCCTCCATCTGCCGCACTGTCAGGCAGGGCGGGCAACCCTGAGGTGTCGTCACGGAGGGTCTCCCCGAGTCCGGCGGGGCCGGAGAGTTCGGCACCAACTGGTGTACGGCCGGAGGAGCTGAAGAATCTGCTCGAGAGGGCGTCTATCTCAAAAGATCACCGTACATTAATGAGTATGGTGATTGAAAGGATTTCATCCGCTGAGAGCGGGTTGCATGAGGCCGTCAGAAGTTTACTGACGGGGTTTGAGGTACGTAAAAATGTCATACCTTTTGATAGTTTTGCACATAGAGTGCGCCCTGTATAGATAGTAGCCCCTGAGACTCGGTGCGTTATCAGAAGTGACAGCGTGCCGAGGATCATAATCTCAGTGTTAAGATGTCGCCGTTCCTATTCAGGGGGCGGAGCGTTCGGTGGCTAGTCGGACTGATAGAGTTGCCGAACTGAAGCAGCAACTGGACGTTGCGGATGCGGACATCGCGCTGGTTAATAAGCGACTTGACGAGTCACAAGGTGGGTGGTTTCTCCGCGGTCACCTGGTAAGGGAGCTTATGCCCACGCCTTACAACATGTATGTTTGGTGCAGATGGCGCCGCTGCTATGGAGGGTGAGGGAGTCCTGGACTAGGGGGTGTCCGGACAGCCGGACTATCATCGTCAGCCGGACTCCAAGACTATGAAGATACAAGATTGAAGACTTCGTCCCGTGTCCGGATGGGACTTTCCTTGGCGTGGAAGGCAAGCTTGGCGATACGGATATGTAGATCTCCTACCATTGTAACCGACTCTATGTAACCCTAGCCCTCTCCGGTGTCTATATAAACCGGATGGCTTTAGTCCGTAGGACGAACAACCATTACAACAATCATACCATAGGCTAGCTTCTAGGGTTTAGCCTCCTTGATCTCGTGGTAGATCTACTCTTGTAATACCCACATTATCAATATCAATCAAGCAGGACGTAGGGTTTTACCTCCATCAAGAGGGCCCGAACCTGGGTAAAACATCGTGTCCCTTGTCTCCTGTTACCATCCGCCTAGACGCACAGTTCGGGACCCCCTACCCGAGATCCGTCATTTTTGACACCGACATTGGTGCTTTCATTGAGAGTTCCTCTGTGTCGTCACAGATAGGCTTGATGGCTTCTTCAATCAATGACAACGCGGTCCTGGGTGAGACTTTTCTCCCCGGACAGATCTTCGTAGTCGGCGGCTTCACACTGCGGGCCAATTCACTTGGCCATCTGGAGCAGATCGAAAGCTACGCCCCTGGTCAACGGATCAGATCTGGGAGCCTAAACTCCACGGCGGATATCCGCGGAGACTTGATCTTCGATGGATCCGAGCCGCAGCTGAGCATGCCGCACTGTCACGATGGGCATGATCTAACTTTGCCGCCGGACAGTACCTTGGAGGCCGCACACGAATCCGCTCCGACCCATAGTCCGGAGCCGATCGCGCAGATCGAGGACGGGTGGCTGGACATCGCCTCGGGAGCTGCAACTTCCACGGCGATGGAGCCGAACACTGACCTCGTCCCTTGTAAAGCTCGTGACTCTAAGGTGCCGGACTCCCTGCCGGACTCCGAACCTCCTGGGCCCCTGCCAATCGAATCTGATTGGGCACCGATCATGGAGTTCACCGCCGCGGACATCTTTCAGCACTCACCCTTTGGCGACATCCTGAAATCGCTAAAGCATCTCTCGCTATCCGGAGAGCCCTGGCCGGACTACGGCCAGGATGGTTGGGATGCGGATGACGAAGAAATTCAAAGCCCACCCACCACCCACCTTATAGCCACTGTCGACGATCTAACCGACATGCTAGACTACGACTCCGAAGACATCGACGGTATGGACGACGATGCCGGAGACGATCAAGAAGCAGCGCTCACTGAGCACTGGGAGGCCACCCCAACACATGACGTATATATGGTGGACACCCCAAAAGGAAGCGATAACGAGGAACAATGGGGCGCGGCAAAGGATAATCCCGCCGATAAACAACAAAAACGGCGACGCAGACGCCGCCCTAAGTCCCGCCTCGACAAAAACATCATTCCTAATGACCCAGCAATAGAGCAGGGCAGACCAGTGGACGACAAACATGCAACCAAGCAACCGTCCGAACAGGACGAATCGGATAATCAATCCATGCCCAGCGAAACCAACAGTCCAGACGACCTCACGCCGAACACACCACCGGAGCATAAGAACCTTCACAAAAGACTCGTCGCCACTACAAGAAGTCTGAAGAAGGCAAAACGGAAGCTCAAAACAGCGGAAGACATACTCAGAATGAGGTGGAGCAAAGTACTCAAGACCGCAAACAAATATGGCAATGGCCACCAAACAAAGAGCTACCCGAAGCGCAAGCTGCTGCCAGAATTTGACGAGGAAGCCATAGAGCCCTCACAGTCAAAAAACAAAGAGGCCGCCTGGCCGGATAGACGGCCAGAGGACAGGCCAAAAGCGACAAGCGGCGCCGCACACAAGCCGACTTATGATCCTGGGAAAACAGACGGCCCAGCCAGGTCCATCTACGGGCCAAAAAAGAGGGCCCCAGGAAGCAACACAACACTACAAGTGTTCGAAGACAGCGGCACACCCAAATACAGGGGCGCCGCACACCCACTATGTTTCACCGATGAGGTGCTGGATCATGAATTTCCAGCAGGGTTCAAACCCATAAACATAGAGGCATACGACGGAACAACAGACCCTGGAGTCTGGATAGAAGATTACATACTACACATACACATGGCTAGAGGAGATGATCTCCACGCCATCAAATACCTACCCCCAAGCTCAAAGGGCCAGCTCGGCATTGGCTCAAAAGCCTCCCAGAAAACACTGTTGGAAGTTGGGAAGAGCTCGAGGATGCATTTAGAGCAAATTTTTAAGGGACTTATGTCCGCCCTCCGAATGCAGACGATCTAAGTCATATAACTCAACAGCCCGGAGAGTCAGCGCGCAAATTCTGGAACAGGTTCCTTACCAAAAAGAACCAAATAGTCGACTGTCCGGACGCTGAAGCCTTAGCAGCTTTTAAACACAACGTCTGAGAGGAATGGCTCGCCAGACACCTCGGCCAAGAGAAGCCAAGGACAATGGCCGCGCTAACAAGCCTCATGACCCGCTTTTGCGCGGGGGAAGACAGCTGGCTAGCAAGATGCAGCACCAGCGACCCGAGTACACCCGAGATCAGAGATGGAAACGGAAAATCACGGCGCAGAAAAGATCAGCGCTGGAATAAAGAAAAAAGCCCAAAGAGCACGGCGGTCAACGCCGGATTCAAAAGCTCGCGGCCAAACAATAAAACACTGCCTCTTAAGGACAACAGTGATGAGCTATCCAACTTAAACAAAATTTTGGATCGGATATGTCAAATCCACAGTACCTCCGGAAGGTCTGCAAACCATACCCACCGAGATTGTTGGGTTTTCAAACAGTCCGGCAGACTCAACGCCGAACACAAGGGGCTCGACGCGCCAAGCGAGGACGATGACGAACCCCACCAGCAGAGCACCGGAAAACAAAAGACTTTCCCACAAGAAGTCAAAGCAGTAAACTCACTTCATGTGATAGTACGGAAAAACAATGCAGCACCCGCTAAGATAGGTGTCGCACGGTCCACCCCAGCGGAACCTCGAGATTGGATGTCAAAACCAATCACTTTCGACCACATGGATTATTCCAGAAGTATCCGAAACGCAGGATGGACTGCCCTGACATTGGATCCTATAATCGATGGACTGCAATTTACACAAGTCCTGATGGACGGCGGCAGCGATTTAAACCTGCTATATCCGGACACAATCCGCAAGTTGGGGATAGACCTTACTAAAATTCAACATAGCCACACTTCCTTTAAAGGAGTGGAGCCAGGCCCTTACGCCAAGTGCACAGGCTCCTTATTACTAGAAGTTGTGTTCGGGTCACCTGACAACTTCCGACGCGAAAAGCTAATCTTTCATGTCGCCCCATTCAAAAGTAGCTATCAAGCACTATTGAGACGTGAAGCTTTCGTCCGCTTTAACGCAATACCACATCACGCGTCTCTTACACTTAAAATGCCCGGCCCACGCGGCATCATTTCATTAAAAGGTCGTTTAAGACCCCGGACACGGCTGGACGAGTACGGAATAAATAAGCTAGGGGCTCCCTAGCCGCACACCCCTTAACAAAGGGCTGCGCATATAAGCAATAATGAGCCAATATAGGCTCAGCTTTATTAATTTATATTTCAATTTTTTATGCACTTTTTCGCTCGATTTCTTTTCAAACTAAGTTCCTCTCTTTTTACAGATGAACAACGTGCACACCCGTCCAGGATACGGCACAACGGAGACACAGGCGCAGACGTGCAGTAGGGACCCGTTTCAAGGATTCTTTTCAGATTAAGACCCTGCGTAAACCTTTCTTACTGTCTCTTGTTGCTATAATCCCCTAGTTCCTCATTATAACCAGAGAGGGGACTGGCGTTTTGGCATCGGCCGCGTCAGAGGACCTCGCCCGTACCTGGACACTAGGGGCTTAGGGCATTGTTCTGCCCGTTATTATAAAGACCGAACACCTTTGGGAGTGTTCGACGTCTCAAGTTAGGCCTTATATGCATCAGCTCCGAATCATGTCTTTGGTCAAATGTTGGGTTTACCCGGCTCCTGTGTTTTGCTGCCTTACGTTCCGTATCATCGGCTAACGCGGCACCAGGAGAACTACTGCGATTGTGCCCCAGTTCGGCTGGGCGAGCACCTCAGTAGAGAAAGCCGAAAACTGACTGTCATGATACAGCGAGAGACTGGTCAACCACTCGATCGACCAATGGAATGTTTAGAATTCCTCCGCTTTGACAAAGGGCCGTTTCCCGGTCAGGCACATACGCGCCCCGAATTCGGAGAGCGCGGTGCCCCCAGGGGCTATATCGTAGCCCCACCCTCGAACTCCCATGGCCAAGTGAAAGTGATAAAGCATTATAGTCCGGTTGCCTCGTTTGCTACGCTACCACCTCCTCACCAGGACCGAGACGTCGGGTTAAGTGTGAAAATGCGCTATTTTTGCAAACACCCCCGCACCTTGTGCGTGGGGGCTGAAGCCGACGACTGCATCTTTCAGGTTATACACATGTATACATAAACGGCTGCATAGGAGATATTTCAATACTTGAACGCACAAGTATAAAAAGCGCTTACATCATAAACATTGTTTTACAAAGTAAAGCGTTCATTTGAACGTGACATTTTTTGAGCACCGCGACTCTATTGCACGAGCACCACGCAGAACTTCGCCAAAATAGTGCTCGGCGGGTAACCGGCTCTCGTCCGAACCCTGGGTCGCAACAGCGGTGGCATCCATCTCGGTCCAATGTGTCTTCACATGGACGAGTGCCATCCGTGCACCCTCTATGCAGGCCGACCGCTTCATCGCCTTGATATGCGGCACCGCCCAAGAAATTGCTGCAATAAGCCAAAATAGCTCTTCGGCTTGGGCCTATCCGGCCAGACATGAGTCACGATATCCGTCATGGCAAGCCCGGACAACCTATTCAGCTCAGCCCACTCGGCCAACCGGCCGGTCAGCGGAAGTGAACGCTCCGGACTATGGAATTGAGACCAAAACAGCTCTTTCGTCTGGTGATCCTTCTGGTTTCGGAAGTGCACAACGGCATCTGCCGCACTCGCTGCTAAGTCCATATAAGGATCCTCCGGACCCCACAGCTGGCCAAGCTGAGCATACTTTGGATCCGTAAACCTTGGACGCAGCAGAAAAGGCTTGCCAGCCACAATGTCTCCGGCCTGGCGCAGCTCTTCCTTTATAGCCCGCATTGCAGAATGGGCATCCTTGGCTTCGGCGGTGGCCTTCCCCAGGTCTTCTTGCCCCGCTAGGCGCTCCTTTTCAAGAGCCTCAATGCGGTCGGTAGCATCTTTTAACTTCACGGCTATTTCGGCCATCTCTTCCCTGCTTCGGCAGTGTGCAGCCCTTTCGGCTTCTAACTCCTTGGCCGCCCTCGAGGCAGCCGCATCACTCCTTCTGGCTTGCTCCTTGGCTTGAGCAAGTTCGGCCCGGAGGCTCTCCACAGCAGCGGCACCATCTGCATTTCACACGCATGTTGTAAGGAGTGGGCTTCGGCTCCCTTACCAAGTGACCGCAAAGAAAAACTTACCTTGCGACTCATCAAGTCGCCTGTTGACTAGCGCGATGTCCGCATCCGCAACGTCGAGTTGCCGCTTTAGTTCAGCAACTCCATCAGTCCGGCTGGCCCCCGGACGATCCGCCACCTGCATAGGAACGGCGAAAATTAAAACCTGCGATTTTGATCCTCGGCACGCTGTCGCTTTCGACAACCTACCGAGTCTCAGGGGCTACTATCTATACAGGGCGCACTTTATGTGTAAAACTGTCAAAAGGTGTGTCATTCTTACGTACCTCAAACCCCACCAGTAAACTCCTGACGGCGTTACGCAATCCGCCTTCGGTGGAAGAAATCCTTCCAATCACCATACTCATCAATGCATGGTGATCTTCTGAGATAGACGCCTTCTCAAGCAGATCCTTCAGCCATACACCAGTTGGTGCCGAACTATCCGGCTTTGCCAAACTCGGGGGCACCCTCCGTGATGACACTTCAGGCTCGTCCGCCCTATCCGACGGCGCCACGGATGGAGGCGTCTCGCTCTCCACCATCTCCGGACGAAGGTCCCCCGAAGACGAGCTCATTTGCGAAGGACGGAGATCCGAACTACAAGGTAAAAACTTGAGTTATCCTCAGAAGCACAAATAGGGGTGTCCCTTATTATAAAACTCCCTTTTTTCTACTTACGGCTCGTTGGAGGGCTGATTCTTTAGGGGAGACTATGCGTCCGGGGCCTCCCCGGACGCAGGACCCTGTGGCGAAGATTTCTTCCCCCGCTTAGGGGCTTTGGCCCCCGGGTCCTCGGAGGTAGTCCTCTTCTCCCCTTGGAGGGAGGGATTCTCGATCCCCCCTCTTTCAAGAGCCTCCTTGGGCGAGGCGGTAGCTCCTCTATCTTCCCCTTCGCCTTCCTCTGAAGGCGCAACCTCCAGCATCATGACCAGCACGGGATCCGGCGCGGTCTCTGGGAGGGGGGCCGGACACCGTATCAGTTTTGCTTGCGCTATCCACTCCTGTTTAGAAGGAAATCGGTCAAAAGGCGAATCATAGAAAGGCAAACAAATGGTATGTCCGGACTCGGAGCTACTTACTTGTGTATCCGGGCGATTGCAGCTTAGGCCAGCGTCCTCAGTCAATTCCGGACACGCCTCTCGTGATCCGAAGAATAATTTGTACATCTCCACGGGTGTCATACCCATGAAGTGTTGAAGAATCCGTGGTCCCTCCGGATTAAACTCCCACAGCCGGAGAGGGCGGCGTTTGCAGGGCAGGAGACGCCTAATCAGCATGACCTGCATTACCACAACCATATCGATCTCCCTCGCTTGGAGGTCTCGAATCCGGCCCTACAGTAGGGGCACGTCCTTTGACGGCCCCCAGTTGAGCCCTTGGTTAACCCACAACATCAACCGTCATGGAGGTCCCAAGCGGAATAAGGGCGGCGGCTTCTGTCTGCTGCCCTTCGGAGCGGTAATATAGAACCACTCCTGCTGCCACAAGCCGAGCTCCTCTTGGAAGGAGCCCTCGGGCCATGGGGCATCGGCCCTCCTGCTTACGGCCGCCCCACCGCACTCTGCTTGACGCCGCTCGATCATCTTCGGCTCCACATTGAAGGTCTTCAGCCACAGGCCGAAGTGGGGGGGGGTGACGCGGAGGAAGGCTTCGCAGACGACAATAAATGCGGAAATATGGAGGATGGACTCCGGAGCCAAGTCGTGGAATTCCAACCCATAGTAAAACATGAGCCCTCTCACAAAAGGATCCATCGGGAAGCCTAAACCCCGACGGAGGTGGGATACAAAAACGATGTACTCGCCGGGCTCGGGGGTGGGGATGGCCTGCCCTCCGGCGGGCAACCTGTGCGAAATCTCGTAAGTCAGGTACTTGGCCTCTCGCAGCTTTAGCACGTCCTCCTCCGTGACGGAGGAGGGCATCCACCGGCCCTGAAGGTCAGAACCGGACATTGTTGAAGGTCCGAAGCACTCGAATCTGGGGCTCTGGGTGTTGGAACTTGGATCAAGGAGAAGATTCGATGGAGGATTGAAGAAAAGAAACGAGCCTTGGTCCCATTATAAAGAGGGAGAATACCGAGAGCCGTCTCCGTGACCGTTCGGGACTCGCCCTCGATAGAGGGGGCGCGGCGACGGGCGCGGTTGGGTTACCCATGTCCGTATTGATGAGAATCCCGGAATAAGGGGAACACGATCTCTGCTTCGACAAGACGTGCCAAGGAAACTGCTTCGCTAAACGCGCTGAGGTGGTATAGTAAAAAACGATTCAAGTAAAGGCTTGGTAGTGATGTGATGTCATGCTACAAAATACGTCAGCAGATTGAACTTGTGTACATATTATTCTCTCTACGGTGGAATGTGAAATTTATTTTGCAGAGCCAGACACTATCCTGGTGTTCACAATCTTCTATGAATTATTCGGAGGAGGAACCCGCCTTGCAATGCCGAACAATATGCGCGCCGGACTCATCGTCATTGAAGCCTGGTTCAGGGGCTACTGAGGGAGTCCTGGACTAGGGGGTGTCCGGACAGCCGGACTATCATCGTCAGCCGGACTCCAAGACTATGAAGATACAAGATTGAAGACTTTGTCCCGTGTCTGAATGGGACTTTCCTTGGCGTGGAAGGCAAGCTTGGCGATACGGATATGTAGATCTCCTACCATTGTAACTGACTCTATGTAACCCTAGCCCTCTCCGATGTCTATATAAACCGGATGGCTTTAGTCCGTAGGACGAACAACCATTACAACAATCATACCATAGGCTAGCTTCTAGGGTTTAGCCTCCTTGATCTCGTGGTAGATCTACTCTTGTAATACCCACATTACCAATATCAATCAAGCAGGACGTAGGGTTTTACCTCCATCAAGAGGGCCCGAACCTGGGTAAAACATCGTGTCCCTTGTCTCCTGTTACCATCCGCCTAGACGCATAGTTCGGGACCCCCTACCCGAGATCCGCTGGTTTTGACACCGATAGAGGGCCTTCGGGCAGAGCTTGCTCGAGCCAAGGAGCAAGCCAGAAGGAGTGATGCGGCTGCCTCGAAGGTAGCCGAAGAGCTAAAAGCCGAAACGGCTGCTCACTGCCGAAGCAGGGAGGAGATGGCCGTGAAGCTAAAAGATGCTACCGACCGCTATGAAGTTCTTGAAACAGAATGCCAGGCGGAGCAAGAGGACCTGAAGAAGGCCACCGCCGAAGCCAAGGATGCCCGTTATGCAATGCGGGCTATAAAGGAGGAACTGCGTCAGGCCGGAGACATTGTGGCTGGAAAGCCCTTCCTGCTGCGTAGGAGGTTCACGGATCAGAAGTATGCTCAGTTAGGCCAGTTGTGGGGTGCGGAGGATCCTTATCTGAATTTGGCGGCGAGTGCGGCGGATGCAGTCATGCACTTCCGAAGCCAAAAGCAGCACGAAATGGAAGAGCTTTTTTGGTCTCAATTCCATAGTCCGGGGCGTCCACTTCCGTTAACTGATCGGTTGGCTGAGTGGGCTGAGCTGAATAGGCTGTCCGGACTTGCCATGAAGGATGTCGTGGCTCATCTATGGCCGGAAAGGCCCAAGCCGAAGAGTTATTTTGGCTTAGTGCAGCAATTCCTTGATGCGGTGCCGCATATCAAGGCGATGAAGCGGTCGGCATGCATAGAGGGTGCACGGATGGCTCTCGCCCGTGTCAAAACATGCTGGGCAGAGATGGACGCCACCGATGTTGCATCCCGGGATTCGGACAGAAGCCGATTACCTGCCGAGCACTATTTTGAGGAAGTCCTGCAGGGCGCTCGTTTAATAGAGTCGCAGTGCTCGAAAAACGTTATGTTCAAATGACATGTATGATTTGTAAAACCATATTTATAATATAAGGGCTTTTTATACTTGTGCGTTCAAGTATTGAAATATCTCCTGTGCGGCCGTTAATGTATATGTGTATATAACCTGAAAGATGGCAGTCTTCGGCTTCAGCCCCCACGCACATGGTGCGGGGGTGTTTGCAAAGAAGCGCATTTTCACACTTAATCCAACGTCTTGGTCCTGTGAAGGAGGTGGTAGCGTAGCAAACTAGGCAACCGGACTATAATACTTTATCACTTTCACTTAGCCATAGGAGTTCGAAGGTGGGGCTACGATATAGCCCCTAGGGGCACCGCGCTCTCCAAATTCGGGGCGCGTGTGTGCCTGACCGGGAAGCGGTCCTTCGTCAAAGCAGAGGAATTCTAAACATTCCAGAAGTCGATCGAGTGGTTGACCAGTCTCTCGCTATATCATGATAGTCAGTTTTCGGCTTTCTCTACTGAGGTGCCTGCCCGGCCGAACTGGGGCACAATCGCAGTAGTTCTCCTAGTGTCGCGTTAGCCGATGGAGCGGAATGTAAGGCAGCAAAACACAGGAGCCGGGCAAACCCAACATTTGACGAAAGACATGATTCAGAGCTGATGCATATAAGGCCTAACTCGAGACGCCGAACACTCCCTGAGGTATTCGGTCTTTATGATAGCGTGCAGAATAATGCCCTAAGCCCCTAGTGTCCAGGTACGGGCGAGAACTTCTGACGCGGCCGATGCCAAAATGCCAGCCTCCTCCTCCGTTGTGGTAGAAAACCGGGGGATGTGTATCAACAAGAGACAGTAAAAAAAGGTTTACGCAGGGTCTTAATCTGAAAAGAATCCTTGCAACGGGTCCCTACTGCACGTCTGCGCCTGTGTCTCCGTTGTACTGTATCCTGGATGGGTGTAGCACGTGGTTCATCTGTAAAAGAGAAGAACTTAGTTTGGAAAGAATATCGTGCAAAAAATGTATTTAAAATAGAGCATGATTTGGAAGATGAATAAAGTTGAGCTTTATTGGCTCTCATTGTTCATGTGCGCAGCCCCTTGTAAAGAGGTATGCGGCTAGGAAGCCCCTTGTTTATTTGAACCGGACTCGCCTAACCGTGTCCGAGGTCTAAATGACCTGTTTTTTGGGGCTTTGATCAGCAAGGCCGGGTTAGTGTGTGGCTGTCAAAGCAGTCTCACGTTTTCCGTGGTCGAGGAACACTCGAAGTTACCCTTTAATGAGATTATGCCGCGTGGACCGGGCATTTTAAGTGTAAGAGACGCGTAATGCGGTATTGCGTTAAAGCGGGCGAAAGCTTCGCGTCCCAGTAGTGCTTGATGGCTACTTTTGAATGGGGCGATATGGAAGATTAGCTTTTCGCGACGGAAGTTGTCGGATGAACCGAACACAACCTCTAGTAGTACAGAGCCTATACAGTTGGTATAAAGGCCTGGCGTCACTCCTTTGAAGGAAGTGCTGCTATGGCGAATTTTGGTAGGGTCTATCCCCATTCTGTGGATGGTGTCCTGGTATAGCAGGTTTATATCACTACCGCCATCCATTAGGACTTGTGTGAATTGTAGTCCGTCGATTATGGGATTTAATATCAAAGCAGTCCCTCCTGCGTTTCGAATACTTCTGGAGTAATCCTGATGGTCGAAAGTAATTGGTTTTGACATCCAATTTTGGGACTCCGCTGGGGTGGACCGTGTGGCGCGTGCTTTAGTAGGTGCCGCGCTATTTTTCCTTATTATCACATGAAGTGAGTTCACTATTTTGACTTCTAGTGGGAAAGTCTTCTGTTTTCTGGCGTGCTGCTTGTGGGGTTCGTCGTCGTCTTCGCTTTGTGTGTCGAGCCCCTTGTGTTCGGCGTTAAGTCGGCCGGACTGCTTGAAGACCCAACAATCTCTGTGGGTATGGTTTGCAGGCTTCCCGGGGATACTGTGGATTTGACATATCCTATACAAGATTTTGTTTAGGTTGGATAGCTCGTCACTGTTGTCCTTAAGAGGCAATGTTTTGTTATTCGGCTGAGAGCTTTTGAACCCGGCATTGACCGCCATGCTATTTGGGCCATTTTCCTTATTCTGGCGCTGATCCTTTCTGCGTCGTGATTTCCCATTTCCATCCCTGACCTCGGATGTACTTGGGTCGCTGATGCTGCATCTTGCCAGCCAGCTATCTTCCCCCGCGCAAAAGCGGGTCATGAGGCTTGTTAGCGCGGCCATTGTTCTTGGTTTTTCCTGGCCGAGGTGTTTGGCGAGCCATTCGTCTCGGACATTATGTTTAAAGGCTGCTAAGGCTTCGGCGTCCGGACAGTCGACTATTTGGTTCTTTTTGGTGAGGAACCTGTTCCAGAATTTGCGTGCTGACTCTCCGGGCTGTTGAGTTATGTGACTTAAACCGTCTGCATCCGGAGGGCGGACATAAGTCCCCTGAAAATTTGCTCGAAACGCATCCTCGAGCTCTTCCCAACTTCCAATGGTATTTTCTGGGAGGCTTTTGAGCCAATGCCGAGCTGGCCCTTTGAGCTTGAGGGGTAGGTATTTTATGGCATGGAGATCGTCTCCTCTAGCCATATGTATGTGTAGGATGTAATCCTCAATCTAGACTCCGGGGTCTGTTGTTCCGTCATATGCCTCTATGTTTATGGGTTTGAATCCCGCTGGAAATTCATGATCCAGTACCTCATCGGTGAAACATAGTGGGTGTGCGGCGCCCCTGTATTTAGGTGTGCCGTTATCTTCGAACATTCGGCGTGTTGTGTTGCTTCCTGGAGCCTTCTTTTTTGGCCCATAGATGGACCTGACCGGGTCATCCTTTTTGCGAGGATCCTTATGTGGATTGTGTGCCGGCTTGTGTGCGGCGCCGATTGCCGCTCTTAGCCTGTCATCTGGTCATCTATCCGGCCAGGCGGCCTCTTTGTTTTTTGACTGTGGGGGCTCTACGGCCTCCTCGTCAAATTCGGGCAACAGCTTGCGCTTCGGGTAGCTCTTTGCTTGGTGACTATCGCCATATTTATATGCGGTCTTTAGTACTTTGCTCCATCTTATTCTGAGTACGTCCTCCGCTGTTTTGAGCTTCTGCTTCTGCTTCTTCAAACTTCTTGCAGTGGCGACGAGCCTTTTGTGAAGGTTCTTATGTTCCTGTGATGTGTCTGGCGTGAGATCGTCTGGACTGTTGTTTTCACCGGGGATGGGTTGCTCGTCCAATTCATCCTGTTTGGATGGTTGCTTGGTGGTGTGTTCGTCGTCCACTGGTTCGCCCTGCTCTACGGCTGGGTCAGTATGGGTGCTGTTGTTATCGAGGCGGGACTTCGGGCGGCGCTTGCATCGCCGTTTTGGTTGTTTTCCGGGGGAATTATCCTTCACCGCGTCCCGTTGTTCCTCGTTATCGCTTCCTTTTGGTGTATCCACCATGTATACATCGTATGACGAGGTGGCTTTCCAGTGCCCAGTGGGCGCTGGTTCTTGGTCGTCTCCGGCATCGTCGTCCATACCGTCGATGCCTTCGGAGTCGAAGTCTAGCATGTCAGTTAGACCGTCGACAGTGGCTACTAAGTGGGTGGTGGGTGGGCTTTGAATTTCTTCGTCGTCCGTATCCCAACCGTCCTGACCGCAGTCCGGCTAGGGCTCTCCTGATAACGAGAGATACTTTAGCGAATTCAGGATGTCGCCAAAAGGTGAGTGTTGAAAGATGTCCGCAGTGGTGAACTCCATGATCGGCGCCCAATCGGATTCGATTGGAGGGGGCGCGGGAGGTTCGGAGTCCGGCACCTCGGAGTCACGAGCTTCATAAGGGACAAGGTCAATATTCGGCTCCATCGCCGTAGAGGTTGCAGCTCCCGAGGCGGTGTCTAGCCATCCGTCCTCGATCTGCGCAGCCGGCTCCGAATTGAGGGTCGGAGCGGACTCACGTGCGGCCTCCAGGGCACTGTCCGGCAGCAGAGCTAGATCATGCCCATCATGACAGTGCGGCGCGCTCGGCTGTGGCTCGAATCCATTGAAGATCAAGTCTCCTCAGACGTCAGCCGTGAAGTTCAGACTTCCAAATCTGACCTGACGGCCAGGGGCGTAGCTTTCGATCTGCTCCAGATGGCCAAGCGAATTGGCCCACAGTGCAAAGCCGCCGAATACGAAGATCTGTCCGGGGAGAAAAGTCTCACCTTGGACTGCGTCGTTGTTGTTGATGATCGAAGGAGCCATCAAGCCTATCGGTGACGACACAGAGCAACTCTCAATGAAAGCACCAATGTCAGTGTCAAAACCGGCGGATCTCGGGTAGGGGGTCCCGAACTGTGCGTCTAGGTGGATGGTAACAGGAGACAAGGGACACGATGTTTTTACCCAGGTTCGGGCCCTCTCGATGGAGGTAAAACCCTACTCCTGCTTGATTGATATTGATGATATGGGTAGTACAAGAGTGGATCTACCATGAGATCAAGGAGGCTAAACCCTAGAAGCTAGCCTATGGTATGATTGTTGTTATGTCCTACGGACTAAAACCCTCCGGTTTATATAGACACCGGAGAGGGCTAGGGTTACACAGAGTCGGTTACAATGGTAGGAGATCTACATATCCGTATCGCCAAGCTTGCCTTCCACGCCAAGGAAAGTCCCATTCAGACACGGGACAAAGTCTTCAATCTTGTATCTTCATAGTCTTGGAGTCCGGCCGATGATGATAGTTCGGCTATCCGGACACCCCCTAGTCCAGGACTCCCTCAATGGAGGAATCATCGTGTGGTTGGAATCAGAGCGGCAACAGCTCCACCCGTCTCAAAGGAGGAATCAGGGCAAGGAAAAAAGAGAGGAAAAAGTGGAGCGGCTGCTCCACCCGTCTCACTGTGGTGATCTGGACGCGAGCGTAGCAGCAGCGACGGAGGAGCTCGCGGGGCGGCGGAGGAGCTTGATGATGTCAGTCGAGTTGGGAAACCCCAAGAGGAAGGTGGTGATGTAGACAGCAACAAGTATTCCCCTTAGTTATGAAACCAAGGTTTAATCGACCAGTAGGAAACAAAGAATGGCACCAAGGTTGAAGTAGAGACCTACAAAACACAACCGAATTACTTTGCCCCAACTAGACAGTGAGGTTGTCAATCCCACTGGCCTTGCTGAAAACAAAGGATTAATTGTATCGAATGGAAAGAGGATGCTTGCAGTAAAGGAAACAGGAAAACAGGAAATAGCTGGTTGTAAGGCAATAATAAAGAGAAGGACTTGGGTCCACAGTTCACTAGAGGTGTCTCTCCACAAGACAGTACAGTGTTGGGTAAACAAATTACAGTAGGGCAATTGACACATGAGAATGCACACAAGGATGCAAATACTAGACAAGATGAATACTATGAGATTGATAGGGCATTACAACAAAGATCACAGACCATCATCCAACTGCATCTGTAACTAAATAGTCCACTCACGGAAATATCATCCGAACAAACCCATGAGTATTAAGCTGCAAACAAGCCTATAGAATAAGCTCTAACAACAGACTATTGCATTAAGTAAAGTGTGTAAAGTAGACAATAGAACTACCCCTATTTGGGCAGAGCACCATCTTGTTCTCCCTAGTGGCAACAACACATCCTCACCCTTAGTTGTTTCTGTCATCTCGAGCCCAGGGATAAAAGGAGGCATGAACCCACTATCTAGCATAAATACCCCCTCTTGGAGTTGAAAGCAACTATTTGGCCAGAGCAACCACTAACAACAGAGAGCATGCAAGATCACAATAACACCAACGAGATTCAAGACATATCAAAAATAAACTCAAGATCTATACTCAACTTGAACATTGTACTCAATAACTAGTCAGATCCCAGCAAACCAACACAAGGGATATTACATAAAGATGATCTTGATCATGTAAGGCAGCTCACAAGAATCATATAAGATGATCTCAATCATGTTAGGCAGCTCATGAGATTATAGATGAAGCACAGTAATAAGATGATCTCAATCATGTTAGGCAGCTCATGAGATTCATACAATGGAGAGAACAGCCATCTAGCTACTACCATGGACCCGTAGTCCTATGGTGAACTACTCACACATCACTCCGGAGCGCGGGCATGGTGATGAAGAAGGCCTCCGGTGATGATCCCCCCTCCGGCAGGGTGCCGGGAAGAGCTTCTTGTTGGAAATATGCCCTAGAGGCAATAATAAATTAGTTATTATTATATTTCCTTGTTCATGATAATCGTTTATTATCCATGCTAGAATTGTATTGATAGGAAACTCAGATACATGTGTGGATACATAGACAACACCGTGTCCCTAGTAAGCCTCTAGTTGACTAGCTCGTTGATCAATAGATGGTTACGGTTTCCTGACCATGGACATTGGATGTCATTGATAACGGGATCACATCATTAGGAGAATGGTGTGATGGACAAGACCCAATCCTAAGCCTAGCACAAAGATCGTAGTTCGTATGCTAAAGCTTTTCTAATGTCAAGTATCATTTCCTTAGACCATGAGATTGTGCAACTCCCGGATACCGTAGGAATGCTTTGGGTGTACCAAACATCACAACGTAACTGGGTGACTATAAAGGTACACTACAGGTATCTCCGAAAGTGTTTGTTGGGTTGGCACGAATCGAGACTGGGATTTGTCACTCCGTGTAAACGGAGAGGTATCTCTGGCCCACTCGGTAGGACATCATCATAATGTGCACAATGTGACCAAGGGGTTGATCACGGGATGATGTGTTACAGAACGAGTAAAGAGACTTGCAGGTAACGAGATTGAACAAGGTATCGGCATACCGACGATCGAATCTCGGGCAAGTACAATACCGTTAGACAAAGGGAATTGTATACGGGATTGATTGAGTCCTTGACATCGTGGTTCATCCGATGAGATCATCGTGGAACATGTGGGAGCCAACATGGGTATCCAGATCCCGCTGTTGGTTATTGACCGGAGAACGTCTTGGTCATGTCTGCATGGTTCCCGAACCCGTAGGGTCTACACACTTAAGGTTCGATAACGCTAGGGTTATAAAGGAAGTTTGTATGTGGTCACCGAATGTTGTTCGGAGTCCCGGATGAGATCCCGGACGTCACGAGGAGTTCCGGAATGGTCCGGAGGTAAAGATTTATATATGGAAAGTTGTTGTTCGGGTTCCGGGAAAAGTTCGGGTTTTTTCGGTATTGTACCGGGAAGCTTCCAGAAGGTTCCGGGGGATTCCGGAGGGGTCCGGAGGTCCGGAAATTGTTCCACCACGTCCAATACAGCAGCATGGGCTGTAGGGGGGCGCCCTAGCCTTAATGGGCCAGGGGAACCAGCCCCCCCCCAAGGCCCATGCGCATGGGAAGGGGAAAACCCTAAGGGGGAGGGCCTCCACTTGACTTGGGAGGCACTCCTCCCCCCTTGGCCGCCGCCCCCTCCTCAGATTGGATCTGAGGGGGCCGGCCCCCCTCTCCCTTGCCCCTATATATATGTGGGGTGTGGGAGGGCAGCCGCACCACAAGTTCTGGTGCAGCCCTCCCCCTCTCCCAAGTACTCCTCCTCTCCCGCGGTGCTTGGCGAAGCCCTGCAGGATTGCCACGCTCCTCCATCACCACCACGCCGTTGTGCTGCTGCTGGATGGAGTCTTCCTCAACCTCTCCCTCTCTCCTTGCTGGATCAAGGCATGGGAGACGTCACCGGGATGTACGTGTGTTGAACGCGGAGGTGCCGTCCGTTCGGCACTAGGATCTCCGGTGATTTGGATCACGACGAGTACGACTCCTTCAACTCCGTTCTCTTGAACACTTCTGCTTAGCGATCTACAAGGGTATGTAGATGCAATCTCCTTCTCCTCGTTGCTGGTTTCTCCATAGATAGATCTTGGTGACACGTAGGAAAATTTTGAATTTCTGCTACGTTCCCCAACAGTGGCATCATGAGCTAGGTCTATTGCGTAGATTCTTTGCACGAGTAGAACACAAAGTAGTTGTGGGCGTTGACTTTGTTCAATATGCTTACCATTACTAGTCCAATCTTGTTTCGACGGTATTGTGGGATGAAGCAGCCCGGACCGACCTTACACGTACTCTTACGTGAGACAGGTTCCACCGACTGACATGCACTTGGTGCATAAGGTGGCTAGTGGGTGCCAGTCTCTCCCACTTTAGTCGGAACGGATTCGATGAAAAGGGTCCTTATGAAGGGTAAATAGCAATTGGCATACACGTTGTGGTTTTGCGTAGGTAAGAAACGTTCTTGCTAGAAACCCATAGCAGCCACGTAAAACATGCAAACAACAATTAGAGGACGTCTAACTTGTTTTTGCAGGATATGCTATGTGATGTGATATGGCCAAGAAGAATGTGATGAATGATATGTGATGTATGAGATTGATCATGTTCTTGTAATAGGAATCACGACTTGCATGTCGATGAGTATGACAACCGGCAGGAGCCATAGGAGTTGTCTTTATTTATTGTATGACCTGCGTGTCATTGAACAATGCCATGTAATTACTTTACTTTATTGCTAACCGGTAGCCATAGTAGTAGAAGTAATAAGTTGGCGAGAGAACTTCATGGAGACACGATGATGGAGATCATGATGATGGAGATCATGGTGTCATGCCGGTGACGATGATGATCATGGAGCCCCGAAGATGGACATCAAAAGGAGCAAAATGATATTGGCCATATCATGTCACTATTTGATTGCATGTGATGTTTATCATGTTTATGCATCTTATTTGCTTAGAATGACGGTAGTAAATAAGATGATCCCTCATTAAAATTTCAAGAAAGTGTTCCCCCTAACTGTGCACCATTGCGAAAGTTCGTCGTTTTGAAGCACCACGTGATGATCGGGTGTGATAGATTCTTACGTTCACATACAACGGGTGTAAGCCAGATTTACACACGCGAAACACTTAGGTTAACTTGACGAGCCTAGCATGTACAAACATGGCCTCGGAACACAAGAGACCGAAAGGTCGAGCATGAGTCGTATAGTAGATACGATCAACATGAAGATGTTCACCGATGATGACTAGTCCGTCTCACGTGATGATCGGACATGGCCTAGTTGACTCGGATCATGTAATCACTTAGATGACTAGAGGGATGTCTATCTGAGTGGGAGTTTATGAGATGAACTTAATTATCCCGAACATAGTCAAAAGATCTTTGCAAATTATGTCGTAAGCTCGCGCTTTAGTTCCACTGTTTAGATATGTTCCTAGAGAAAATATAGTTGAAAGTTGACAGTAGCGATTATGCGGACAGAAGGAATCTTATGTCCTTAATGCACTGCTCAGTGTGCTGAACCCCAAACGTCGTCTGTGGATGTTGCGAACATCGGACATACATGTTTTGATAACTACGTGATAGTTCAGTTAAACGGTTTAGAGTAGAGGCACCAAAGACGTTTTCGAAACATCGCAAAACATATGAGATGTTTCGAGGGCTGAAATTGGGATTTCAGGCTCGTGCCCACGTCAAGAGGTATGAGACCTCTGACGATTTTCTTAGCCTGCAAACTAAGGGAGAAAAGCTCAATCGTTGAGCTTGTGCTCAGATTGTCTGAGTGCAACAATCACTTGAATCGAGTGGGAGTTGATCTTCCAGAGATAGTGATGTTTCTCCAAAGTCATTGCCACCAAGCTGCTAGAGCTTCATGATGAACTATAACAAATCAGGGATAGATATGACGATCCTTGAGATATTCGCGTTGTTTGATACCGCGAAAGTAGGAATCAAGAAGGAGCATCAATTGTTGATGGTTGGTGAAACCACTAGTTTCAAGAAGGGCAAGGGCAAGAAGGAATACTTCATGATACAGTAAATCAGCTGCTGCTTTAATGAAGAAACCCAAGGTTGAACCTATACCCGAGACTAAGTGCTTCTGTAATAAGGGGAATAGCCACTGGAGCAGAATTACCCTAGATACTTGGTAGATGAGAAGGCTGGCAAGGTCGATAGAAGTATATTGGATATACATTATGTTAATGTGTACTTTACTAGTACTCCTAGTAGCACCAGGGTATTAAGATATCGGTTCGGTTGCTAAGTGTTAGTAACTCGAAATAAAAGAGCTGCGGAATAAACGGAGACTAGCTAAAGGTGAGCTGACGATATGTGTTGGAAGTGTTTCCAAGTTTGATGTGATCAAACATCGCACGCTCCCTCTACCATCAAGATTAGTATTAAACCTGAATAATTGTCATTTGGTGTTTGCGTTGAGCATAGACATGATTGGATTATGTCTATCGCAATACGGTTATTCATTTAAGGAGAATAATGGTTACTCTATTTATTTGAATAATACCTTCAATGGTCTTGCACCTAAAGGAGTGGTTTATTGAATCTCGATCGTAGTGATACACATTTTCATGCCAAAAGATATAAGATAGTAATGATAGTACCACTTACTTGTGGCACTGCCATGTAAGTCATATTGGTATAAAACGCATGAAGAAGCTCCATGTTGATGGATCTTTGGACTTACTCGTTTTGAATAGTTCGAGACATGCGAACCATGTCTATTGGTGTATATGCATGAAGAAACTCCATGCAGATGGATCGTTTGGACTCACTTGATTTTGAATCACTTGAGATATGCAAATCATACCACATGGGCAAGATGACTGAAAAGCCTCGTTTTCAGTAAGATGGAACAAGATAGCAACTTGTTGGAAGTGACACATTTGGATGTGTGCAGTCCAATGAGTGTTGAGGCATGCAGTGAATATCGTTATGTTCTTACTTCACAGATGATTCGAGTAGATGTTGAGTATATTTACTTGATGAAACACAAGTCTGAATTATTGAATGGTTCAAGTAATTTCAGAGTGAAGTTGAAGATCATTGTGACAAGAGGATAAAATGTCTATGATATGATCATAGAGATGAGTATCTAAGTTACAAGCTTTGGCACGCAATTAAGACATTGTGGAAATGTTTTCACAATTAATACCGCCTGGAACACCATAGTGTGATGGTGTGTCCGAACATCATAGTTGCACCCTATTGGATATGGTGCGTACCATGATGTCTCTTGTCGAATTACCACTATCGTTCATGGGTTAGGCATTAGAGACAACCGCACTCACTTTATAGGGCACCACGTAATTCCGTTGAGACGACACCATTTGAACTATGGTTTGGAGAAACCTAAGTTGTCATTTCTTAAAAGTTTGGGGCTGCGACGCTTATGTGAAAAAGTTTCAAGTTGATAAGCTCGAACCCAAAGCGGATAAAATGCATCTTCATAGGACATCCAAAACAATTGGGTATACCTCCTAATTCAGATTCGAAAGCAATAGGGATTGTTTCTTGAATCGGGTCCTTTCTCGAGGAAAAGTTTGTCTCGGAAAGTTGAGTGGGAGGATGGTGGAGACTTGATGAGGTTATTGAACCGTCACTTCAACTAGTGTGTAGCAGGGCATAGGAAGTTCTTCCTATGGCGCCTACACCAATTGAAGTAGAAGCTTATGATAGTGATCATGAAACTTCGGATCAAGTCACTACCTTACCTCGTAGGGTGACAAGGATGCGTACTGCTTCAGAGTGGTACAGTAATCCTGTCTTGAAGGTCATGTTGCTAGACAACAATGAACCTACGAGCTATGGAGAAGCGATGGTGGGCCCAAATTCTGACAAATGGTTAGAAGCCATGAAATCCGAGATAGGATCCATGTATCAGAACAAAGCATGGACTTTGCTGGACTTGCCCGATGATCGGCAAGCCATTGAGATAAATGGATCTTTAAGAAGAAGACGGACGTGGACGGTAATGTCACCGTCTATGAAGCTCGACTTGTGGCGAAGAGTTTTTCACAAGTTCAAGGAGTTGACTACAATGAGATTTTCTCATCCGTAGCGATGCTTAAGTCCGTCGGAATCATGTTAGCATTAGTTGCATTTATGAAATCTAGCAGATGGATGTCAAAACGAGTTTCCTTACCAATTTTGTAACGAAAGGTTGTATGTGATACAACCAGAAAGGTTTTGTCAATCCTAAGGATGCTAAAAGGTATGCTAGCTCTAGCGATCCTTCCATGGACTGGAGTAAGCATCTCGGAGTTGGAATGTGCACTTTGATAAGATGATCAAAGATTTTAGGTTTATACAAAGTTTATGAGAAACTTGTATTTCCAAAGAAGTGAGTGGGAGCACTATAGAATTTCTGATGAGTATATGTTGTTGACATATTGATGATCAGAAATGATGTAGAATTTTCTGTAAAGCATATAGGGTTATTTGAAAAGTGTTTTTTTTTCAAGTGAAAACCTGGATTAAGCTACTTGAACATTGAGCATCAAGATCTATGAGGATAGATCAAAAACCGCTTAATGGTACTTTCAAATGAGCATATACCTTGACATGATCTTGAAGGTGTTCAAGATGGATCAGTCAAAGAAGGAGTTCTTGCCTGAGATGTAAGGTATGAAGTTAAGACTTAAAGCTCGAACATGGCAGAAAAGAGAGAAAGGACGAAGGTCGTCCCCTATGCTTTAGACGTAGGCTCTATAGTATGCTATGCTGTGTACCGCACCTGATGTGTGCCTTGCCACATATCTGGCAAGAGGGTACAAAGGTGATCAAGGAGTGGATCACCAGATAGCGGTCAAAATTGTCCTTGGAGTAATAAGGACATGTTTCTTGATTATGGAGGTGATAAAGAGTTTGGCGTAAAGGGTTACGTCGATGTAAGCTTTAACACCTATCTGAATGACTCTGAGTAGCAAAACGGATACGTATAGTGGAGCAACCATTTGGAATAGCTCCAAGTGGAGCGTGGAAGCAGCATTTACAATATGACCTAGAGATTTGCGGAGTACATACGGATCTGAATGTTGCAGACACGTTGACTAAAACCTCTCTCACAAGCAAAACATGATCAAACCCTAGAACTCATTGAGTCTTAATCACATGATGATGTGAACTAGTTTAATGACACTAAGAAACTCTTTGGATGTTGGTCACATGGCGATGTGACCGATGAGTGTTAATCACATGGCGATGTGAACTAGATTATTGACTCTAGTGCAAGTGGGAGACTGTTGGAAATATGCCCTAGAGACAATAATAAATTAGTTATTATTATATTTCCTTGTTCATGATAATCGTTTATTATCCATGCTAGAATTGTATTGATAGGAAACTCAGATACATGTGTGGATACATAGACAACACCGTGTCCCTAGTAAGCCTCTAGTTGACTAGCTCGTTGATCAATAGATGGTTACGGTTTCCTGACCATGGACATTGGATGTCATTGATAACGGGATCACATCATTAGGAGAATGGTGTGATGGACAAGACCCAATCCTAAGCCTAGCACAAAGATCGTAGTTCGTATGCTAAAGCTTTTCTAATGTCAAGTATCATTTCCTTAGACCATGAGATTGTGCAACTCCTGGATACCATAGGATTGCTTTGGGTGTACCAAACGTCACAACGTAACTGGGTGACTATAAAGGTACACTACAGGTATCTTCGAAAGTGTCTGTTGGGTTGGCACGAATCGAGACTGGGATTTGTCACTCTGTGTAAACGGAGAGGTATCTCTGGGCCCACTCGGTAGGACATCATCATAATGTGCACAATGTGACCAAGGGGTTGATCACGGGATGATGTGTTATGTAACGAGTAAAGAGACTTGCCGGTAACGAGATTGAACAAGGTATCGGCATACTGACGATCGAATCTCGGGCAAGTACAATACCGTTAGACAAAGGGAATTGTATATGGGATTGATTGAGTCCTTGACATTGTGGTTCATCCGATGAGATCATCGTGGAACATGTGGGAGCCAACATGGGTATCCAGATCCCGCTGTTGGTTATTGACCTGAGAACGTCTTGGTCATGTCTGCATGGTTCCTGAACCCGTAGGGTCTACACACTTAAGGTTCGATGACGCTAGGGTTATAAAGGAAGTTTGTATGTGGTTACCGAATGTTGTTCGGAGTCCCGGATGAGATCCCGGACGTCACAAGGAGTTCCGGAATGGTCCGGAGGTAAAGATTTATATATGGAAAGTTGTTGTTCGGGTTCCGGGAAAAGTTCGGGTTTTTTCGGTATTGTACCGGGAAGCTTCCAGAAGGTTCCGGAGGATTCCGGAGGGGTCTGGAGGTCCGGAAATTGTTCCACCACGTCCAATACAGCAGCATGGGCTGTAGGGGGGCGCCCTAGCCTTAATGGGCCAGGGGAACCAGCCCCCCCCCCAAGGCCCATGCGCATGGGAAGGGGAAAACCCTAAGGGGGAGGGCCTCCACTTGACTTGGGAGGCACTCCTCCCCCCTTGGCCGCCGCCCCCTCCTAAGATTGGATCTGAGGGGGCTGGCCCCCCTCTCCCTTGCCCCTATATATATGTGGGGGGTGGGAGGGCAGCCGCACCACAAGTTCTGGTGCAGCCCTCCCCCTCTCCCAAGTACTCCTCCTCTCCCGCGGTGCTTGGCGAAGCCCTGCAGGATTGCCACGCTCCTCCATCACCACCACGCCGTTGTGCTGCTGCTGGATGGAGTCTTCCTCAACCTCTCCCTCTCTCCTTGCTGGATCAAGGCATGGGAGACGTCACCGGGTTGTACGTGTGTTGAACGCGGAGGTGTCGTCCGTTCGGCACTAGGATCTCCGGTGATTTGGATCACGACGAGTACGACTCCTTCAACTCCGTTCTCTTGAACGCTTCCGCTTAGCGATCTACAAGGGTATGCAGATGCACTCTCCTTCTCCTCGTTGCTGGTTTCTCCATAGATAGATCTTGGTGACACGTAGGAAAATTTTGAATTTCTGCTACGTTCCCCAACACTTCTGATCTCCCCGCAACCACGGCGGCGGCTACGGACTTCTTCTAGAACTTTTGTGCTATATCTAGGGTTTTCCCGCCGGGGTGAATAAATAGGCGAAAGGGCGGAGCTGGGGGACGCTCTGGTGGGCCACACCCCACCCAGGCGCGGGCAGGGGCCCGATCGCGCCTGGGGGTGGTGTGGGCCCACCAGGCCCCCCCAGGTGCCCCCTTCTGGCTTCTGGAGTCTTCTGGTGTAAAACTTCGTAAAATAGCTTCCTTTGTCAATTCCGAGAATATTTATTTTTTAGCTCTCCTGGAACCAAAAACAGCAGAAAACAGGAACTGGCCACTTTGGCATCTTGTCAATATGTTAGTGGCAGGAAATCAATAAAAACACCAAGAAGCACAAGTAAAACATAAAGTAATTGGCAATAAACAAGCATGGAGCATCATAAATTATAGATACATTTCCAATGTATCAACATCCCCAAGCTTAACTCCCGCTCGTCCTCAAGTAGGTAAGTGATAAAAAGAATAATTTTTGAGGTGACATGCTATCACAATCTCAAACATCCATATGCAAAGCATTGTGTGCTGGGATCAAAGAACTTCTAAACAAGTCATGCAAGATATAAATCTTATCAAAAGAACTTAGCAAGCATTGTCAAGGCATTGACAAGAACACACAACAAGATCATGAATAAAAGAGCCTTGAAAACATGTTTGTCTCCTCGCATATAATCAGCAGTAGCATAAGTGGCAATCAGATAGTCCTTTATATTGAGGGCAAAACATAAATGCCAGGACACCTTCAAAGATAATTGGTGACTAGAAACAAATAGTCCTAATGAACATGTAACAACACAATATGAATAGTTAATAATAACCTTGGGACAATGCACATAGAACTAAGAATGTCCACCATTCTACTCTCGGTTGGTGCATAAAGCAAGAAGATGGAGACTCAACATTAAAGTAAAATAAAGGCCCTTCGCAGAGGGAAGCAGGGGTTACTCAAGTGCTAGAGCTTTTTATTTATAAAAAGATGATTGGAAAAGTTGCTTTCATTGGGAAGTCTTTTATTTTGAGAGGTATGTATGTCATGTCAACGAATGGTATCAAGTGAGTTACCACCCCTTTCACAATTACTCAGCTTCCAGAGCGGCTCCCAGATAGTTCTCCAGCACACCACTATTATGATCTCTCAAGTACATAGTGTGCAGAGCGGTGTTTGGTTATTTATTTTGTTTGGAGCTTTTCTTTTCAGAAAGTTTGGGCTGGGCACCCGTTGCCTTGCTCTCTTTGTGATTTTAGACCAGCACATTATCCATGCTAGTAGAGGTGTGAAGCCAAGTAACCATGAAAGAAACGGTAAAACAAGTGATACGTCCTCATGAGCTAAACAGGAACACAAAACAGGAGTATTTTGAAGGTTTTAAAGGTAGCACTCAAGTAATATACTTTGGAGTGGCGGTGAAATACCACATGTAGGTAGGTATGGTGGACACATTTGGCAAAAATTTGGTTTTTGGGAGTTGGATGCACGAGTAGAGCTCATACTCAGTACAGATGAAGGCTAGCAATAGACTGGGAGCGACCAAACCAAGAGAGCATAATGGACATAATCATGCTGAGCGACAAAGCATTACTAACTACACATGGGGTGAAAATTACAAGTCATAGGAGCTAAGTGATCATAGAGGCTTGATTGGCTATGATTCAGTCATAACATGGTGTAAGCATGTGCCAAGTCAGCCGAAACAGAGCATTTTTCAGGAGAAATACCACTTAGACTATGCTTTTGCATGCAGATGGCTAAACATGAACATTCAATAGGTCCAAATAAACACTCTTAAAACTAGTTGAAACAAGTCATGCTACAACAATAAACACTAAGCATAATGAACATGACAAGCTAAAAGAGTCTAAGGACACAGTCTACACAAGCTATCTTCTGTACCACTATTTGCATAGAGCTTTTTCTCGAATCCAACACCAATCAACTTATTTGGAACAACTCACAAAGGTAATACTCATCAAAGACCAGAGAGTTGAACACACCTAACTACAAAGAAGAACTAAAAAGTTCTGAACAAAACGAATACTAAAGGTAGTTCTAGCAAAAGAGAACACTCGCAGAGTAATAGGAATGAAACTAGAGTGTTCTAGGCAATGAAAACGGAGCGTGTCTCTCTCAAAAACAAAAGAGCTGGGATCTAACCAAGTACTATAGCAAACTAAACTAAACTAAACTAAAAACAAAAACAAAGACGCTCCAAGAACAACACATAGTATATGAAGCAATAAAAATATAGTGTACTGAAAAAGGACCTGATATTTTTATTGATGAAGAAGGGGATGCCTTGGGAATCCCCAAGCTTTGACGCTTGTACTTCTTGAATATGTCTTGGGGTGACATGGGCATCCCCAAGCTTGAGCTTTTGTCCATTCTTCATCTCATCTCATCATTCTTCTTTCCCTACACTTGAAAACTTCCTTCATACAAAACTTCACAAAAATCTCAGTTAGCAGCATTAGTAAATTTAAATAAAGGATCACTTGGGTTCAGTTCCAACACAAATCGAACTCATTCATAAAGCATAGCTACTGTAGCTACTTCTTCCCGAGGCTCCTTGTTTCATTAGAGCTCAAAAAGAATAGGTAAAGAGGGTAGAGGCAAAATATGGCAGAAATCTGTCAAAACAGAACAACAGGTAAATATCATTTTTTTGAACCACCTTCTGTTGCTCAAATCGAAAAGTGCAAAGCTAATGAAAGTTAGACAAAACCAGGGGCATATGCTCGTTAAATGTCGTAATTTTCTGACGTTCTGGCTGGGCATACGATTTTTTTTGGTAACAACACGGAATCTGTCTCGGGACAACAACTCCCCAAAAATTGTACCTTCTTCCATTAAAGGTTATCCTTGGCACAAAAACCAAACAAAAAGGATAAGGAGAGGTTGCTACAGAGGCAACAACTTCCAAGACTGAACAAAATAGAAAAATAACAGAAAATAAAGCATGGGTTATCTCCCAAGAAGTGCTTTTCTTTAACACCTTTCAGCTAGGCGCAGAAAGTTTGAGAAAATCAAGTGTTTTCAAATGAAGGAGCATCAACATCATAATTTGCTCTAATGATAGATTCATAGGCTACCTTATTTTTATTTCTAGGAAAGTGCTCAATACCTTTCTTAAGTGGGAAACTATATTTAATAGTCCCTTCTCTCATATCAATGGTAGCACCAACAGTTCTCAGAAAAGGTCTTCCCAAAACAATAGGACAAGAAGAGTTGCATTCAATATCCAAAACAACAAAATCAACAGGGACAAGGTTGTTATTAACAACAATAAGAACATCAACAACTCCCCCCAAAGGTTTCTTCTTGGAAATATCAGGAGGAACAACATCCAAATAACAATTCTTCACACGTGGTAAATCAAGCATATCATAAACTTTCTTAGGCATCACAGAGATACTAGCACCAAGGTCACATAAAGCATTGCAATCAAAGTCATCCACTTTCATTTTAATGATGGGTTCCCAACCATCTTCTATCTTCCTAGGGATAGAGGCTTCTTGTTTTAACTTTCTTTCTCTAATTTTTACTAGAGTATTTGTTATGTGTTCTGTAAAAACCAAATTTTGGGAACTAGTGTGGGGACTTTCAGCAAGTTTTTGTAGGTACTTAATGACTTCAGAGATAGTGCAATGGTTAATGTCAAAGTCATTATTATCAAAGACCAGGGGGCTATGGTCTCCTACTTTCCCAAAAATTTCAGCACCACTATCAATATCAAGTTCAGTGGTCCTAGGCAGTTTTTTAGGAGGAGTAGAGGCCTTTTCTTTGCTAAATCTTTTATTATTAATGATAGGAGGCTTACTAATATTTGGAGTTTCGGCACTACTAGTGGTGGTAATGGTACAAACTTTGGTTATTTCTTTGTTTCTAGCAATTTCATCTTCTCTTTCCCACCTAACATGCAATTCAGCCATCATCCTAACATTTTCATCAATTCTAACTTGGATGGCATTCAAAGTAGCAAAGGGATTGCTATCAATGGTTTCAGTTTTAGCAGTCATCTTATTAATCAAGGAAGATTGAGCTTGGGACAAAGATGAAATACTACTTTCAGCCTTAGAGATTTTAGTTTGAAGCCCAGGAATCTCCCTATTTAAATTTTCAAGTTGATGACTAATTTGCTTCAACATAGCAGATTGTTCTTCCATAGTTTTAGTGAATAATTTGTTTTGCTCAAATTGTTGTTGCATATATTCTTTAGTAGCTTTTTCAACTTCTAAAATTCTTTCCTCACTAGGCATCCCAGTTCTACCATAAGAATTACTATAAGAGTTACCATAAGTGTTGCCATTGTTGGGAGGATAAGGCTTATAATTGTTGTTACCAAAATTATCCCTATAAGCATTGTTGTTGAAATTGTTA
The DNA here is from genome assembly GCF_018294505.1 of Triticum aestivum. Classification (NCBI taxonomy): domain Eukaryota; kingdom Viridiplantae; phylum Streptophyta; class Magnoliopsida; order Poales; family Poaceae; genus Triticum; species Triticum aestivum. The sequence continues at coordinate 525,784,859 of NC_057798.1, forward strand.
TTTCTAATGAAGTTCACATCAACATGCTCCTCTTGAGCCACCAAAGAGGCTAAGGGAATATTATTTGGATCAACATGAGTCTTACCACTAGCAAGCATAGACATAATGGCATCCATCTTTGCATTTAAAGAGGAAGTTTCTTCAACAGAATTTACCTTCTTACCTTGTGGAGACCTTTCAGTGTGCCATTCAGAGTAGTTTGTCATCATATTATCAAGAAGCTTTGTGGAAGCCCCCAAGGTGAGAGACATAAAGGTTCCTCCAGCAGCTGAATCCAAAAGATTTCTTGAAGAAAAATTCAGTCCTGCATAAAAAGTTTGGATAATCATCCAAGTGAGTGGGGCAATTCTTTACCAAAGACTTCATTCTTTCCCAAGCTTGAGCAACATGCTCATTATCAAACTGTTTAAACTTCATAATGTCACTCCTCATGGAAATAATCTTAGCAGGGGGATAATACTTTCCTATAAAAGCATCTTTGCACTTAACCCAAGAATCAATACTATTTTTAGGCAAAGACAACAACCATTCTTTAGCTCTTCATCTTAAAGAGAAAGGAAACAGTTTAAGCTTAACAAGATCCCCATCTATATCTTTGAGCCTTTGCATCTCACATAACTCAACAAAATTATTGAGGTGAGTAGCAGCATCATCAGTACTAACACCAGAAAATTGCTCTCTCATAACTAGATTCAACAAAGCAGGCTTAATTTCATAGAAAGCAGTCTCAGTAGGTGGAGCGATAGGTGTACAGATAAAATCATTATTGTTGGTGCTAGTAAAGTCACACAACTTGGTGTTCTCAGCAACAGACATCCTAGCAAGACTAGAATAAGGCAACTAAAACAAGTACTAAAAAGGAAACTATTTTTTTTTGTGTTTTTCTAAAAGAGGCGAGCAAAACAAAACTAAAGAAACTAAGCAAGACAAAAACAAAATAAAGAGATTGGAAGTGAAGGACTCCACTTGTGGAAATCTTCTTCTTCCCCACGGTGCAAGAAATTGTTGGAGGTGATGAAGGAGAAAAACTTCTGTGAGTGCCACTTTGTCTCCCCGGCAACGGCGCCAGAAATTCGATGATGTCAGTCGAGTTGGGAAACCCCAAGAGGAAGGTGGTGATGTAGACATCAACAAGTATTCCCCTCAGTTATGAAACCAAGGTTTAATCAACCAGTAGGAAACAAAGAATGGCACCAAGGTTGAAGTAGAGACCTGCACAACACAACCAAATTACTTTGCCCCAACTAGACAATGAGGTTGTCAATCCCACTGGCCTTGCTGAAAAGAAAGGATTAATTGTATCGAATGGAAAGAGGATGCTTGCAGTAAAGGAAACAGGAAAACAGGAAACAACAGGTTGTATATCAATAATAAAGAGAAGGACCGGGGTCCACAGTTCACTAGAGGTGTCTCTCCACAAGACAATACAGCGTTGGGTAAACAAATTACAGCTGGGCAATTGACACATGAGAATGCACACAAGGATGCAAATACTAGACAAGATGAATACTATGAGATTGACTGGGCATTACAACAAAGATCACAAACCGCCATCCAACTGCATCTGTAACTAAATAGTCCACTCACGGAAATATCATCCGAACAAACCCATGAGTATTAAGCTGCAAACAAGCCTATAGAATAAGCTCTAACAACAGACTATTGCATTAAGTAAAGTGTGTAAAGTAGACAGTAGAACTACCCCTATTTAGGCAGAGCACCATCTTGTTCTCCCTAGTGGCAACAACACATCCTCACTCTTAGTCGTTTCTGTCATCTCGAGCCCAGGGATAAAAGGAGGCATGAACCCACTATCTAGCATAATACCCCCTCTTGGAGTTGAAAGCAACTACTTGGCCAGAGCAACCACTAACAACGGAGAGCATGCAAGATCACAATAACACCAACGAGATTCAAGACATATCAAAAATAAACTCAAGATCTATACTCAACTTGAACATTGTACTCAATAACTAGTCAGATCCTAGCAAACCAACACAAGGGATATTACATAAAGATGATCTTGATCATGTAAGGCAGCTCACAAGAATCATATAAGATGATCTCAATCATGTTAGGCAGCTCATGAGATTCATAGATGAAGCACAGTAATAAGATGATCTCAATCATGTTAGGTAGCTCATGAGATTCATACAATGGAGAGAACAACCATCTAGCTACTGCCATGGACCCGTAGTCTATGGTGAACTACTCACACATCACTCCGGAGGCGGGCATGGTGATGAAGAAGGCCTCCGGTGATGATCTCCCCTCCGGCAGGGTGCCAGGAAGAGCTTCTGATCTCCCTGCGACGACGGCGGCGGCTACAGACTTCTTTCTGGAACTTTTGCGCTATATCTAGGGTTTTCCCGTCGGGGTGAATAAATAGGCGAAAGGGCCGAGCCGGGGGACGCTCTGGTGGGCCACACCCCACCCAGGCGCGGGTAGGGGCCCAGTCGCGCCTGGGGGTGGTGTGGGCCCACCAGGACCCCCCTAGGTGTCCCCTTCTGGCTTCTGGAGTCTTCCGGTGTAAAACTTCATAAAATAGCTTCCTTTGTCAATTTCGAGAATATTTATTTTTCAGCTCTCCTGGAACCAAAAATAGCAGAAAACAGGAACTGGCCACTTTGGCATCTTGTCAATATGTTAGTGGTAGGAAATCAATAAAAACACCAAGAAGCACAAGTAAAATATAAAGTAATTGGCAATAAACAAGCATGGAGCATCAAAAATTATAGATACATTTCCAATGTATTAGAGCTCGCGGGGCGGCGGAGGGTCAGGCAGCAGACAGAGGAAGAAAACAAGACTGAGAAGTGTTTTGTGTCGATGGCATGTGGGGCCGGAAAGGCGCAGGCGGACACATTTTTGTGTCCTGGCGTGTCTGGCCCGACGCATCCGCGACGCAAATTTGGGTCGAGGATGGGTCGCGGCGGACACGCCTGTCCGGATGGGACGCATCGCTGGAGGGTTGTTTTTTGCCCCCGGACACATTTAGGACAAATCCGGACACAGCCGGACCGGATGGGTAGCCCTAGTGCGGATGCCCTTAGCACGTACAAGGCGAGCGCATGCACTGGTGTAGCACGTCCAGTGTTTGATTCCCCCGCTGCCGGGAGCACGTGGTACGACGCGTCGTGGCAGGTGTACAAAATGTATTTTATTGGAGTGCATTGGTTTAAAGTGCCTTTAAATCTAGACTATAGGAGCCACTATTGAAAATGCCTCTAATAGTATATATTTGGAGGCACTTTTAAAAACTGCCTACAATGATAATTTGTGGCACTGATTTAAAGTGCCTTTGAATATAGACTATAGGAGGCACTATTGAAAATGCCTCCAATAATATACATTTTGTGGCATTTTTTAAAACTGCCTTTAATTAGAGGCACAATAAAAGGCATAATTTTAAAAAGTGCCTTCTAAAATAACTATTAGAGGCAATTTAAAAATATACCTTCTGCAAAGTGCCTTCTATTGACAGGGATGTGAGGTAGTGGAGTAGAGAATAAAAGTTATGGAATTTACAAGACTAAAACAAAATCTAGAATTTCTGGAAATTAAAAGAACGGGGGCAACCGCTAGGGTACCCGTAGCAGTGGTACCTAGGTTCGGGTCAGCGTACCATGCAAGCAGGCCACACGGCCCGGGTCAACGGTCGGGCGGAGGACCCGCCAGGCCAGGTCATCCCCGGCGACCAGGTCCGGTCCTGACATTTCCGGGGCCCGGGGCGAGACACCACAAAGGGGCCCTAAAGCCACATAAACATATGCATATTTTTCTATCTATCTCAACTGCAAATAAATATTTGGCAGTCTATAATTTATGGTGCCTTGTCTTCTTGACTATTAAGAAACCGGGGTCATAAACATTCACAGTAAAAGTTGATCGATCTTGTCATATTTGTATTATTAGGTGAATTAGTAGCACTATAATGCCTACTAATTTTTTTTATCTTCCTATAGTTCTCACTAGTTGGTCTTGAACAACAACTAAAGCTAACTCCTTGGAGTTCCTAGCAGTAGAAATACTGTTTTATTTTTGCAGGGAATCCGTAGAGCACTTGTATCTGCTCTAAAAAAATGCCAAAAACTCATGTGGGACTCAATTAACTCATATGCATGTTCTTCCTCAATTATCAAATGGATTCTTTCTGGATAGCATCTTGCTAAATGAATAGCAATCTTTCTAATCAGCACACAACATATGATACGAGAAATTAAGAGTACTGCTAATTAAATAAAAGTGCTAAGAAAGGTATGGAATAAGGTACCTGGATGGCTAGGAAAATCGAAATCGCAAGATTTTGCTGCTGCGTCCCGAACAAAAGTCCAAGTTTATGTTTTCTACTCCCAATCAATACAAGAAGGTAAACGTTTGCGTTCGGCGCGCCGGCCGAACGCTCCGCCGGTCGCGTGAGTCGCATGATTTGTTTTAATCAAACGGTGCCTGGTTTGCCCACGTGCCCACGTCTCTAGTGCAGCCCGCTTGGCCCACCACCGCTCATCCCTTTCTTTTCCTTATCCCCCGCAGGAGGCTCTGCTCCACTCATTCATTCCTTTCCCTACCTCTCGTTTCTTGTTGGCAGCGAGCGTCCAGATAAAAAACACCAGAGAAATCACCTCTGCTTCCTTCACTCCCATGCGCCGCCCGATTTTTTCATATCCATCCGGATGAGACGGAGCTCGCAGCCGGCCGCCTCCGCTGCCGACGAGAGCACTCAGGGGGCTGCTGTCGTCGTGCTGGGGACTGGCCGTGGGATTCACTTCAACCCGACGACAATGGTGTTGGGCGGCAACGGCGATGGCCGCCATGGATTTTTGCGGGAAACTTTTTTCGTTTTGCTACAATCTGAGAGATTGTGGTGTGTTGCTGCCATGATTTTTTTGCTACATCAATTTTTTTGCTGGAACCACTTTTGTATTTTGCTGCAATGAGCGAAGATGTTTCTAGACGGCGACGACAGTGCTAGCCATGAATTTTCTGCTAGAACCTCTTTAGATTTTTGCTGGAACCATTTTTTAATTTTGCTGCAATTCTAGAGGATGGTGGTGCCGCCACTGCGATGATTTTTGCTACATCTAATTTTTGCTGGAACCTCTTTTCATTTTTGCTACAACCGGCAGTCAAAAAAGCTACAAGCGGTGATCAATTTTGCTACAATGACGACGGGGTGGCGGCATCCATGAGCTATTTTGCTGGAACCAGCATAATTTTTTGCTACTACCGGTGGGCATTTTTGTTGTTACCAGCTAATCTGAAGGTGAGTCCTTTTTCGCGAGCTCGTCGTCGGGGTGTTGCGACCAGCGACCGGCGCTACTCGGAGCTGCGGCTGTTCAACCGGAGCTGCCATCGACAGTGAGGGAGCTGCAACGGCGGGCGGAAGTTGCTGCATGCGTGGATCCGACAAGGAATACATGAGGCCGGCGATCGGAGGCGAGACCGGTGACCGGCGGACATGGCGAGCCACCGGCGGTGCAGGCAGTGGGTGCAGGTTGGTACAGACGCACGGCCAGCCACGGGAAACGCGGGCTGTGGCAGACGACGGCGGCCAGAGTCAACTATGCGTTTTCCCTCTGTTTTTCTAGCGAAGTGGGGTGAAGAAGCTACACATCCAGCGGTTTAAAAAAGGCTAATCATACGGCCTAGCTTGGACCGGCCCAAATCCTGGCCGGTGCACCGGCGCCTAGCAGCGCCCATACAAGAAACTAGACTGTGAGAAAGAGAGATGTGAGAAAGAGAGATGTACGAGGATAAACTTCAGGAAACGAACGATCTAACAAGAATAGAAAGAAAAAATTTGCGTTGAAGAGAAGATTGATGGGGATCTAGAAATAGCATTACCTTCTTCCACTAATGGCGCCTAGCAGCCAAAAATTAAAATTACACGAGTGGGCGGGCCGCCGTCATTCATGGAATGGCTGATTTGTTGCCAATTGGGGAGGAAGAGTATTAAGCCGAGAAGACTGCACAGCGTGCTAATCCATCAATTATTTTTTGTTTCCTTTTAAAGAATCAATCGACTTTTTATAGGCTAAACAATCACACGTATATACGGAAACCAAATCAATCGGGGCCCGTCCTACTCGGGGGCCCGGGGCGGCCGCCCCCCTCACACCCCC